>NC_056759.1:16553384-16853384 GCF_018687715.1 Carya illinoinensis | reverse complement strand
CGGATTTTCGTGGGAGGCATTTTACCAGCATGGGTTTGGTGTCTAGTAGTAGGATTTTCAAGACTAGAAGAATAGTCCCCAAGTGTAGTGTTTCGGCTCCAAGGCCAACTTCACAGCCTAGGTTCATACAGCACAAGAAAGAGGCATTTTGGTTCTATAGATTCCTCTCGATTGTTTATGACCATGTCATAAACCCTGGGCACTGGACTGAGGACATGAGGGAAGATGCGCTTGAGCCTGCTGATCTCAGTGACCGGAATATGATAGTGGTAGATGTGGGTGGGGGAACTGGGTTTACCACTTTGGGGATAGTTAAGCATGTGGACGCCAAGAATGTTACGATTTTAGACCAGTCACCTCATCAGCTTGCTAAGGCTAAGCAGAAGGAGCCCTTGAAGGAGTGCAAAATAATCGAGGGTGATGCTGAAGATCTTCCCTTCCCTACTGATTATGCTGATAGATATGTATCTGCTGGAAGGTACATTGTGCAATTCTTTATTAGGTCTTAGTCTACCTGACCTTTATAGCGTACCATGTTGTGTATGTTTTGATTGTTGGCTGTCCATAATTTCAGTCTTAATCATATCCTGGTTTTTATGAGTGGAATAGTAGTCTTGGTTGTGGATGATACTTTATTTGGTCAGATGGTCATGTTTGATAACGCCGTGGGTTGTTATGAGGTAAATATCCCTCTGTTCACATGCATAAACATTTTAATCTTCTTCTTCTTCTTCCTCTTCGCTTTGGGCCAAGCTTACTCACCCAAATAACAAATAAAAAGGGAAATGCTTAGTCAGAAGACTAAGGGATCAAAGTTGTGCTCTAGTTTTTTAATTTAGAGCAAAAGAAATATAAAGGATGTGAAAATATATTTTCTCCATCAATAACAAGCTTTCCAAAATTTACCTATCAAGAAAGGAAAAAAGCTTGCCAAATTCTTATTGGAATTTTAATTACCAATTGATACATGTAGATAATTTATAAATGTGTTTATACTTGCATGGGGTATGTATCACGAATGATAAAAGTATGATATGCATAGAACAGAAGATAAAGTTGTTTGCTTAGGGAGAAAGATAATAAGTTTGTGGTAGTGCCTCTTATGGAGGGAGAGAGGGATTAATTGTGGTAGGGCCTCTTATGGGGATTATTCGATTGCATTGCTCACTTTTCAGCATCGAGTACTGGCCAGACCCACAGCGAGGGATCAAGGAAGCATACAGGGTGTTGAAACTTGGAGGAAAAGCATGTATAATTGGTCCTGTTTATCCAACATTTTGGCTGTCTCGCTTCTTCGCAGATGTGTGGATGCTCTTTCCAAAGGAGGAAGAGTACATTGAGTGGTTCAAAAAGGCTGGATTTAAAGATATCATGTTCAAAAGGATTGGCCCAAAATGGTATCGTGGGGTTCGGCGCCATGGGTTGATCATGGGATGTTCTGTTACAGGAGTAAAACCCACATCTGGGCAGTCTCCTTTGCAGGTAATTGTTCTTTTCAACTTTTCAGTCCTTATAACATTACCAGTGGGCCCATTCATGAGGATTATGTTCCTTTGAGTGTTTAAGTATCTGGAGTGGTGTATATATTTGTAGGTGCTTTACGTACCACCATCTTTGAAGGGTTATCACATATTGAATCTATGACAGCGTTGTGACTTAGTAATTCACGTTTAGGATTTCTTGTTGATGGATGCAGTTGGTGAGATTCTTAGAAACGTTAACTGAAGTGTTCAGTTGTTTGTACCCTTTCCCTTATAATTTGTAACAAGTCTATTTTGGTTTGTCTGAAGGTTCTGCTTCATTGGTCTACTTAAGTATGGATGTTTGTGCCGACAGTCTTCTTAGAAGTATGTTTGTGTCTGTCAACGTGTTTCATGCTTGATGCTTTGGCTAACTGTATTCTGTTGCATATCCAGCTTATATATTTACCTATGTTTCATTTTGTAGTAATGATCCCTTTGCATATCTACTGGTTGGTTTGGGCAAATTTCTGCCAAATTGGTTAGACCAAAAACCTATTGTTTTTTCTATTTTTCCCTAATCAGATCATACACCTATCGACTTGATATTAGTTGTGGATCTGTTGCTTTGAAATTTATAATGTTGCTAAGTTACAAACTGAGGCATTCTGTAGAACCAAAAATGTGATATTACAATGTATAAAATAGCATAAGTGCTCAGATACCAAGAAAAAAGACAAAAAGAAAAAAGAACAAAGAACTATACCAATAACAAATCTAACTACCGGTAATTTACAAGACCATGATACACTAGGAATGCATGTTATTCAAATCATGAGTATGCTGCACTAGGAAGAATGGAATGACCTCTTTCCTTTATTGCAAGTTTACATAATCATTTGTAACACTTCTGCATGCTCGGAGGTTCCAGAAGTTTGGTTCAAAGAGTTTGACAGATGGAGGCTTGAGTACCTGTATGCTCGTGCCATAACAGATAGATCTTGCTTTGCAGCCATATGATTTCCCAACTAATGACATCTTCTTCTTCTCTTTCTGTCTCTATCTCCTTCTCTTTCTACATGTTCTGTCCAGACTTATGAGGTTGTCTTAAATGCAGCTTGGTCCAAAGGCAGAGGATGTAGCAAAACCTGTAAATCCTTTTGCGTTCTTCATGCGCTTCATTTTGGGTGTCATGGCAGCAACATAGTATGTTCTGGTTCCTATTTACATGTGGCTCAAAGATCAAATCGTTCCTAAAGGACAGCCAATCTGAGATTTCTGGTTGGCAGTTGCAGCTAATTGTGACACTCTTCTATATGGGTAGATTTTTCTCATAACACAATTTGCAGCTCCCTGGCCTCTCATATCCCTAATTTCGTTGTTATGTTTCCTTTACAGGGTATATCATGGTTATTCTGCTTAACCAGGAACTACTTCGTTGGCCCACCTCAGCCACTTCTCATAGGGTGGCTGGATCATCCCATGGAGGGTGGACAACCACCCTGGTTTGTTATCTATTTCTCTGTTTCTTCATTTATCATTATTTATTAAGGAATATGATTCAAGTGTGGATGTTTTCTAGTGTGGATGATTATTTATCAAAAATGATTCAAGGGTAAATTTTTTCTATTCTTTAGTGAAGAGGCTATGCTTTTAGTTTGTAATGGAATAGTTTCCTCTGATGTATAAATACAATTACTATATAATTTTTACACAACTTTTTAATAGACAACATTTGCACAACTATGTAATATAAATATTTATTTTTTCAATTACGGGTGCTTTTCTTTTTCAATAAAAATATGTTTTCCCGAAAACTGTTTCAGCAATTACTTTTACTAAAATGTATATAATTCTCGTGTTTAGTTGTGGACTGAAAAATATTTTCGTAAAAATATTTTTTATTGTTTGGTGCACACAATATTTTATGTAAATATTTTTTAAATGATGATATTTATTTATCGTACTAAAATTTTTATAATAACTTTTTCATATTACCTAATTACAAGAATTTTCATAATAAATAAGAAAATAATATAAAATTTTTGGAATATCATGTCTTTTATATGATAGTCTGGAATTGAAAGGAGATTTTTTTTTAGAGCAATGATAAGAGTTACAACTCATTTACATTTTATTTACAACTTATTAAGAAAATAGTATTTTATTTTTAAATTCGAATACATCAAATCAAAATCAAAATAAATATTTCAAAAAATATTATTTTATTTGAAGATTGTAGAAAAATCATAAAGAGGTTGTAACTCTTTCAATTCTCTTTTATTTTTATTTTTTGGTAAAACAAAGTATTTTTATGGTCCATGATTTAAAAGTGTTTTGAGTATCTTTTACAATGTAGCATTTATAAGTGTTTGGTAAATCTTTTTGTGAAATATCTTTAGCATGGAATTGTTTACAAGAAATTTGAAAAAAAAAAAAAAAAAGTAATACTATACACTACACCATCATCTCACTTGCATCCCACTATATATGATGTGGTGCATTTATCACCATTTGATAATAAAGAAGTATGCAATAAATGGTCATTCAATGATAGTAAATGTATCACATCTTACTTAGTGGGATGAAAGTAAAATAGTAGTATAATGTATAAAATTTTCTCAAAAAAAAAATTATGGAGGTTAGAGGGGATTTAACAAAGTATTACAATCTTTGGGTAGAACCTTATGCATAGTAGTGAGTTGAGATGATGTTGAGTTAAGTTAAGTTCTTTATGAATAATAATGAGTTGAGATAATGAAGTGAGTTTTGTGGAATCCACTTAAAATGTGTTTGAATGTTAATATGAGTTTATATGTATTTATGAGAAGCTAAAAAAGGTTGTGGGTCCAGCATATAAAGATGTATTGAATTGGAAAAAATTATGGATCCTATATGTAAAGAAGTTTTGAATTTAAATGAGTTTAATAATTTGTAAGTTACGGATTTATATGTTAGACTCAACTTAAAATTATATAAAACTGAGTTGATCTCAGTTCAGTCTAACTTCCAAAAGGCACCTATTAAGACATTGCTCCCTCAAAGTTTGACTTCTTCGTTAGAACCTTCACATCATTATGAGTGCTTCAATGCCACAAATCGTTACTAAGCTAGCTTTGATATTATTGTAACGGCTCAAGATTAAATAAAATTTCAGTTTAACTAGAAAAGGATTGGATAAAATTAAAATTAAAATTCAGTAAAATTATTATAAAATCTAGTTCCACCTAAGAGTCACTAGTTGATCGACAATCACCTAGACACCTAGACTGGCCTAGTCAACATCCGTGTAAGCTTGCAAAGCAAAGAAGCGAGAGGGAGTGATGAGTAAGCCATGTTGAGGAGTGGCATTAAGCTATTGAGTATTCTTTCAACAACAATCCAATGGTTGACAATGGGTTGATGATGCATGTATTGGCAAATTCAATTGACTACAGAGGCTAAGTTCATAAACAAAACATATTGGAAAGCACCAACTACGCTGCAACATAGTGTAAGATCTTGAAAAGGATCACTATTAAACAATTTGAGAGAATGGGCCAAAGACATTGGAGTTGCAATTGTTAAACCATACCATTCAACAAACTGCATAAATTCTCCTACCACCACTTCAGCCACATCAGCAAAGGAAATTGTACAGTAACTTTAGTACTCAAAGATATGATACACTTGTATAATAGAGATCAATCTTGGCACCAACATTTGAATCCCACTAATTCAGGATTCTCAATTGCTATATAGGAAACTAAAATATTTGTCAAATATTGTACATTTGTTAAGTTCGATCTTTCCTTTTTAGTTTATTTCCTTTCTAGCTTACCTTGTACAACTCTATATATTTGAAATGTACTGGATGGTTTTGGTTGTCTTGATCTAAACTATTTTATGCAAATTCTCTTTCATGGTACTAGAGCGTTTATAGGTTCAATTCATCAATCGATCCAATTTTTTCCCTTACTTGTCTTTCTTTATCATGGATCCTTCCCCACTTACGGCTGCATTTGCATCACTTATTTTTCCAACCTTTTTTCAGTTCAGTGGTGTTAAACTTAACAACACGAACTACATTGCCCATTACCAGTTCTCATTGTTGCTAATAAGAAGTATACTCCAAATCCTACCTATGAACTATGGGTCAAGAAAGACCAATATTTGCTTGGGTGGATCAATATGACTCTTTATGCGACAGTACTTTCCACCATATTTGGCATGAATACATCTTGCCAAGTTTAGAATGTGATGACCCGCTTTCACGTGTTTTTTCACTGAAGGGTTGTTTTTAATTTAATTAATATATTGCTTTATTTATTTTAAATTATTGCGTTTTAAATTTAGTTTTTATTTGTTGGATATTGTGTTTTATTTATTTATTTATTTTACGGTTTTTAATCTCATTCTCGGCGGATTTGTTTTGTTGTCCGGAGTGAGGATTGGACCTCATTTCCTCCTACATCTCTTTTTTTTCCTTTTTCCTTTTTCCCTTTGTTCTCTTTTCCTTTTCTTCTTTCTTTTTTCTTTTTTTTCTTTCTTTTCTTTTTCTTCTTGCTTCCTCTCCCGATCGTCTCTCTCTCTCTCTCTCCTCTCCCACGCCAGAATCACCTTTAGCCCCGACCCACCGCCGTCCGGCCACCGTGGGCGACACCACCCCCACCGGTCGAACCCCCTCCCTCTGGCGCACCACCCCACCGAATCCCAGCCCCATCCGGCCAGCCGTTTGGCCAGAAAACGCCCAACAAAGCCCCACGGTTTTTGCCTCGATCCGCCGCCGTCGCTCCACCTCCGGCCACCACCTCTTCACCACTTCATCACCGGTTCCTTGCCGTCCTAACCCACCCATTTCCGGCCTCTAATAGCCACCGGAATAGCTCCCACGAGCTAGCTTTCCATTTTGGGAAATCCGGCCATCAACCACCGTTTTTGCCGCCACCCACGGCCAAACTTCACTTCCACTAGCTTCATAATCATCCTTAGACCATTCTCTATCAATCCCAAGCCCTGGTTTGTCCCCGTTCAAAAGTGGGTATTTTACAACCCATGACCACAGTGAATTTTCACTGTTACGTTACTTTTTCTCCGTCGTTTGCAACGCCGCAAGCTTTCAAAAAATACCGTATAGCACTGTAAGTATTTTCCAAACCCTACTTTTAGATTTAAATATATTTTGCTCTTACAATAAATTATTGCTGCTGGTTGGTTGATTCCGGACTGAGTCCGAGGAGTTCGGGGGTCGGATGGATGGAGGATGGAGTTGCTTGATTTATTTGAGTTGTGGTCGGTTGATTGTTTTATGCATTGAAATTGCATTAGCATGGTACATGCACGTGTATTTTATTTTATTTGAGAAATCCTGTTTTGTTGGCGTGAATGGACTTTCGGGTGCGTGTGTCTCACGAGCCCAAGCCGGGATGGGTTATTATCTCGGTGGAGCTCCTCTAGTCACTCGGGAGTGGATAATACTGAGTGACGTCCCCTGAGTTGTCGCTGGGCGACGACGGGAGCGGGGCTAGATGATGGCCTGGCCAGGTACGCGCGGGGCGTGAGTCTGGGCATCGCTCTACTCACCGACTCTGTGGCGCTTCGCTGGCGAGGGCTAGAGGATGGCCTGGCCAGGTACGCGCGGGGCGCGAGTCTGGGCATCGCTCGTTTAGGTGTCACATGCGTAGTCGTTACCTGCGGTGTAGCACAGAGCCAGGGTGTGCAGGTGATCCATAAAGGAGATCATGGTGCATGCATAACCGGATTGTTTTTATGGTTTTCGAAAGTGTGCCATTTTCTAGGAATATGGCGATGTTGGTTTTCGAGGCTTGATCCATTTTCTGGGAAAATGGCGGTTTGGGCTATTATCTGGGATAATGGCGAGGCTTAGTTTTAAGGATATGTTTTTATGGGTCAAATGGGTTTTTGGCATGCGTGGTAAAAATGTGGTTTTGCGGGACATGTGCATTGGCTTTTCTTGCATCCATGTTAGTTGAGTTTTATATGTTTTTATCTAGTGGTATTTGGAGTTTACTTACCTGCAGCACCATTTTTGGTACCGTAGATTTTGGTGCAGAGATCGAGGATGAAGAGGAGGAGGCTGAGTCCGAGGATGCGGCTCCGCCGAGATGCTGATGTTATGTATTTGTATTTGATATTAAATTATATTCGTGTCTTGTAATATTTATTTATGTATGTTTTGAATAGCTTTGTATTAAACAAGAAAAAATTCTGGTACTTAGTTATTGACTTGCTTTTCGCTGCGTATTTCTCGTGCATATTCGTCGCTTATACAAACACTTGGCACACGTCGATAGGGTGATGACCCGTGATGTCATCATCCGGACGTCTCGATTTTTCCGTGTCCGTGCATGGGGATTTGGAGGCGTTACAGGTGGTATCAGAGCGGTTTGGCTCTGGGTAAAACCACATGTCCCGTAGGTAGTACCAGAATGCTTTTAAAGTTGTGTTTTAAAATTTATGTTAAGTAAAGTTATTTAAATTGTTTTATTTGTTTTATTTGTTTGAACTTGTTTGTTTGTTTTTATTTATTTAGTTATGTTTTTGCAAGTTGGTTTCTTTCGTTTTGTGTGATGTGGTGTTGGTCTTTGGTTCTGTTTTGTTTGTTTGTTGTTGGTTTTATTTGTTTTTGTTTTCTGAAAGGGGGTCAAAGGTTGTGGTGGCAGGAAAATGGGAAGGCCAAAGAAATCTACTCAGGAGCCACGGGACAATACATCAAGAGATGACTCCATAGCCCAAGCCATACGGCAGATGATGGAGTTTATGCAGCAAAATTTTAGGCCACAGCAGATAGGGCCTTGGCCACAACCAGGGGGACCTTGGCCACAACAAGGGGGTCCCTGGCCGCCACAAGGAGGGCCTTGTCCGCAACAAGAAGGACTTTGGCCGCAACCAGGAGGTCCTTGGCCATATCAGGGAGGGGCTTGGCTTTACCCGGGAGGATCTAGTAGCATGGTGCAAGCCGGATACACCTATGAGCGCTTTCTAGCGCATAGGACCCCACACTTCACTGGAGAAGAGGATCCGCTTCAAGCTGGAAAGTGGATCAAAGACCTGGAAAGAACTTTTGAGGTGTGTGGTTGCACCGAGGCGCAACAGGTACTCTACGCTAGCTATCTCTTGCAAGGCACTACTTCTGATTGGTGGGATACTAAGAGGGTGATGCTAGAAGCAGAGTTGGGTTCATTCGCCGCTGTAACCTGGCAACGCTTCAAGAAAGAATTTAATGACCGCTTCTTTCCCACATCGGTAAGGAAGTAAAAGGCAAGAGAGTTCTCAAATTTGGTCCAATGAGGCATGACAGTGGAACAGTACGCCCGAAGGTTTATAGAACTTGGGCGATTTGCTCCCCACCTTATTGCCACAGAGGAGATGCAAGCTGATCTTTTTCAGGAGGGACTACGCCCTGATATACGCCGTATGGTGGTCAGCCATCGGATATCCACTTTTCAGGAATTAGTGGATGTGGCCACCCTTGTGGAGCGAGAAAATAATCTGAGTATGGGCTCCCCTCCGGGTCATAAGAGGCGGAGTTTTTCTAGTGAAGGAAGCAGCTCGGGTTCGCCTCAGAAATTTGTTCAGCGGACCAGAACTCGACCGCAAGCATCCTCAGGTGTTCGCATGGGAGGACGTGTGCCTGTTTGTGGAGTTTGCAATGGAGCCCATGTGGGTGAGTGCCCTTCTGGTGGGGCTCGATGTTATAATTGTGGCCAGCAGGGTCACTTTGCCCGAGAATGTCCAAGAACAGTTCAAGGAAGCCGTGGAGGTAAACGCGGTGGAAGAACAAATCCAAGGCAAGCAGTGCAAGCCCGGGTTTATGCTGTCACACCCGGAGATGTGGATGATGAGGCACCAGCGACCCATGATACTGGGGTAATTACAGGTATGGATTAATTTGATTCTATGTTGGATTAAATTTTGGTGTATTTGGTTTCTTCTTTTTTTTTTTTGGATTTCATGAGTTGTGTATTTGGTTCAGGGAGAGTCCGTTTGTATGAGTTTTATGCTTGCACTTTGTTTGATTCCGGTGCTTCACAGTCATTTGTATCTTCCACGTTTGCGCGGATGTGTAATTTGGTCACGGAACCTTTGCCAAAGTCATTGGTGGTAGCTTTACCCGATGGTAAAATGGTATGGTGCTCCAAGGTTGCGTTGGGATGCCCGTTAAATTTTGATGGAAGGTTCTTGGATGCTAATTTAGTTGTGTTTAAGCTGTTGGGTTTTGATATCATCCTCGGGATAGATTGGCTATACCGATATTCTGCGAGTATTAATTGCAGAAGTCGGGTAATTACCTTTCAGCTTCCAGATGGTGATTGTCTGGAATTTGCGGGGAGTAAGTTGAAAGAAAAGCCGATAATTATATCGGCAATTCAAGCAAGAAGAGAGGTTGCATGGGGAGCGGATGCATTCTTAGTTCAGATGGTGTCCGCGCCGTCCGAGGAGAAGTCTTTGGTAGACATTCCAATTGTAGAAGAATTTCCCGATGTGTTTGTAGATGACTTGCCCAGACTACCTCCTGTTCGGGAAATGGAGTTTGTTATCGACTTGGAACCTGGAGCGGCTCCTGTACATAAAGCTCCTTATCGCATGGCACCTGCTGAATTAAAAGAGTTGAAGACTCAGTTGCAAGAACTGGTAGATAAGGGATTTATTCAGCCTAGTACTTCGCCGTGGGGTGCGCCAGTATTGTTCGTTAAAAAGAAAGATGGAACCCTCCGTATGTGCATAGATTATCAGGAATTAAACAAGGTGACCATCAAAAATAAATATCCTCTCCCACGGATAGATGATTTATTTGATCAGCTTCAAGGAGCAGCCGTGTTCTCGAAGATTCATTTGAGGTCAGGATACTACCAGCTGAGGATCAGAGACAAGGATGTGCCTAAAACTGCTTTCAAGTCGAGGTATGGGCATTATGAATTTAAGGTGATGCCGTTTGGGTTAGCTAATGCCCCTGCCGCTTTCATGGATTTGATGAATCGAGTATTTCGACCTTATCTGGATTCCTTTGTGGTAGTGTTTATTGATGATATTCTGATTTATTCCCGAGATATTGAAGAACATGTGTATCATCTTCGTCTGGTACTTGGGAAATTGAGAGAACACCAGCTTTATGCCAAGCTTAGCAAGTGTGAATTCTGGCTGGAGGAAGTCAGATTTCTTGGGCATGTGATTTCCCGAGACGGAGTGGCTGTTGATCCTAGTAAGGTAAAAGCCATTTTGTCATGGCCGCGTCCGACTACAGTGCGCGAGATCCGGAGTTTCTTGGGGCTTGCTGGTTATTACCGAAGATTTGTGGAGGAATTTACTCGCCTATCCGGACCTCTCACAGCTCTGACTCGGAAGAATACAGAATTTGTGTGGTCAGATAAATGTGAGAGAAGCTTCCAAGAATTAAAGAACAGGTTGACGACGGCACTAGTGTTAGCGCTTCCAGAACCGCATAAGCCATTTGTAGTCTTCAGTGATGCGTCTAAGTTTGATTTGGGTTGTATCCTTATGCAGGAAGGACGGGTTGTTGCCTATGCATCTCGTCAGCTAAAGGACCATGAGAAAAATTATCCGACACACGATTTGGAATTGGCTGCGATTGTTTTTGCACTCAAGATCTGGCGGCACTTTTGTATGGGAAAGCATGCGAGGTATACACTAATCACAAGAGCTTGAAGCATTTGTTTTCCTAGAAAAATCTGAACATGAGGTAGAGGTGATGGCTAGAGCTAATCAGTGACTACCAGTGTGAGATCAAATACCATCCGGGGAAGGCTAATATAGTTGCTGATGCTTTGAGCCAAAAATCGCACTTGGAAGATGAAGCTGAGCCATCGGAATTGAATTCATTGCTTTGTGGGATGAGAAGGCTCCTTATTGAGAGTTCGCAGCAAGAAGAGATTTTATCTTCAGTTCTTGATATTCGGGTAACTGATTTTGAGGAGTTGAAGACTCTTCAAAGGAAGGATCCAAAGCTGTTGAATATCAGAAAAAGGGTCAAAATCTCGAGGGCCGTTGCATTATAGCATGGATAAAGATGGGATACTTCGGTTCCGAGATCGCAGAGTGGTCCCCAAAGATTCGGAATTCAAGGAGCGGATCATGGCAGAAGCTCATGCGGCCCCTTATTCAGTTCATCCCGGCAGTACAAAGATGTATCGGGACTTGAAGAAAAATTATTGGTGGGATGGAATGAAGAGGGATATTGCCTTATATGTTGAGAAATGCCACACATGCCATCAAGTGAAGGCCGAGCATCAAAGACCTGCAGGTATGCTCCAACCCCTCCCTATTCCTAAGTGGAAATGGGATGACATCACGATGGACTTTGTAGTGGGTTTGCCGAGAACGCCTAGTGGGAAAAATTATGTTTGGGTGATTGTTGACCGGTTAAGGAAGAGTGCTCATTTCCTGCCTGTTAATAACACCGATTCCTTGGGTAAGTTGACACGCTTGTATGTGAAAGAAATAGTGCGACTGCACAGCATACCAAAGAGTATAGTGTCGGATCGAGACCCAAGGTTCACGTCGCAGTTCTGGAAAAGTTTGCAGGCAGCTTTGGGTACTAAGTTGAAGTTCAGTACTGCTTACCACCCTCAGACAGACGGCCAATCGGAGCGCACCATTCAGACTCTTGAAGACATGTTGCAAGCGTGTGTCATGGAATTTCAGGGGAGTTGGGAAAACCATTTGCCGCTCATAGAGTTCGCATATAATAACAGCTTCCATGCGACCATTCAGATGGCTCCCTATGAAGCTCTTTACGGGAGGAAGTGTAGATCACCCTTGTGTTGGGACGAAGTCGGGGAGAGTAAGATTATTGGACCCGAAATAATTCAAGAGATGCAACGCCAAGTCCGGATCATCAGTGATAAAATGGCGGCAGCTCAGAGTCGTCAGAAAAGCTACGCTGATACCAGGAGGAGAGAGTTGTCTTTTGAAGTTGGTGATTGGGTTTATCTCAAAGTCTCTCCCATGAGGGGTGTTAAGCGTTTTGGTAAGAAGAGGAAACTAGATCCGAGGTATGTCGGACCTTTTCAGATTCTGGAGAAGGTAGGGTCCGTCGCCTATAGAGTTGCTTTGCCAGAGTATTTTGGGGATATTCATGATGTCTTCCACGTATCGTCCTTGAAGAAGAGCTTTGTACAGCAAGAGCCACGCTTCGTCGACCCAGAGGGTATTCAGTTGCAACCGGATCTCACTTATGAGGTTGTTCCGTCGCAGATCATAGATTGGAAGGAGCAACAGTTGAGGTCCAAGACGATACCTTTGGTTAAGGTGGCGTAGGGAGATCCATTAGCTCAAGACTTCTCTTGGGAGCGAGTAGCGGACATGAGGGAGCAATACCCATACTTGTTTGAGTAATGAAAGTATGTATCTTAATCTTGGTCACGGTTGGTTTAGGTGATTTTATGTGGCTTGCTTTAAGTTGGTAGTTGATCTTGCAAATTTCGAGGACGAAATTTGTTTTAAGGGGGGAGGATGTGATGACCCGCTTTCACGTATTTTTTTACTGAAGGGTTGTTTTTAATTTAATTAATATATTGCTTTATTTATTTTAAATTATTGCGTTTTAAATTTAGTTTTTATTTGTTGGATGTTGTGTTTTATTTATTTGTTTATTTATTTGTTTTACGGTTTTTAATCTCATTTTCGACGGATTTGTTTTGTTGTCCGGAGTGAGGATTGGACCTCATTTCCTCCTACATCTCTTTTTTTTCCTTTTTCCTTTTTCCCTTTTTTCTCTTTTCTTTTTCTTCTTTCTTTTTTCTTTTTTTTCTTTCTTTTATTTTTCTTCTTTCTTCCTCTCCCGATCGTCTCTCTCTCTCTCTCTCCTCTCCCATGCCGGAATCACCTTTAGCCCCGACCCACCGCCGTCCGGCCATCGTGGGTGACACCACCCCCACCGGTCGAACCCCCTCCCTCCGGCGCACCACCCCACCGAATCTCAGCCCCATCCGGCCAGCCGTTTGGCCGGAAAACGCCCAACAAAGCCCCACGGTTTTTGCCTCGATCCGCCGCCGTCGCTCAACCTCCGGCCACCACCTCTTCACCACTTCATCACCGGTTCATTGCCGTCCTAACCCACCCATTTCCGGCCTCTAAAAGCCACCGGAATAGCTCCCACGAGCTAGCTTTCCATTTTGGGAAATCCGGCCATCAACCACCGTTTTCACCGCCACCCACGGCCAAACTTCACTTCCACTAGCTTCATAATCATCCTTAGACCATTCCCTATCAATCCCAAGCCCTGGTTTGTCCCCGTTCAAAAGTGGGTATTTTACAACCCACGGCCACAGTGAATTTTTACTGTTACGTTGCTTTTTCTCCGCCGTTTGCAACGCCACAAGCTTTCAAAAAATACCGTATAGCGTTGTAAGTATTTTCCAAACCCTACTTTTAGATTTAAATATATTTTACTCTTACAATAAATTATTGCTGCTGGTTGGTTGATTCCGGACTGAGTCCGAGGAGTTCGGGGGTCGAATGGATGGAGGACGGAGTTGCTTGATTTATTTGAGTTGTGGTCGGTTGATTGTTTTGTGCATTGAAATTGCATTAGCATGGTGCATGCACGTGTATTTTATTTTATTTGAGAAATCCTGTTTTGTTGGCGTGAATGAATTTTCGGGTGCGTGTGTCTCACGAGCCCAAGCCGGGATGGGTTATTATCTCGGTGGAGCTCCTCTAGTCACTCGGGAGTGGATAATACTGAGTGACGTCCCCTGAGTTGTCGCTGGGCGACGACGGGAGCGGGGCTAGAGGATGGCCTGGTCAGGTACGCGCGGGGCGCGAGTCTGGGTATCGCTCTACTCACCGACTCCATGGCCCTTCGCTGGCGAGGGCTAGAGGATGGCCTGACCAGGTATGCGCGGGGCGCGAGTCTGGGCATCGCTCGTTTAGGTGTCACATGCGTAGTCGTTACCTGCGGTGTGGCACAGAGCCAGGGTGTGCGGGTGATCCATAGGGGAGATCATGGTGCATGCATAACCGGATTGTTTTTATGGTTTTCGGATGTGGGCCATTTTCTGGGAATATGGTGATGTTGGTTTTCGAGGCTTGATCCATTTTCTGGGAAAATGGTGGTTTAGGCCATTATCTGGGATAATGGCGAGGCTTGGTTTTAAGGATATGTTTTTATGGGTCAAATGGGTTTTTGGCGTGCATGGTAAAAATGTGGTTTTACGGGACATGTGCATTGGCTTTTCTTGCATCCATGTTGTTTGAGTTTTATATGTTTTTATCTAGTGGTGTTTGGAGTTTACTTACCTGCAGCACCATTTTTGGTACCGTAGATTTTGGTGCAGAGATCGAGGATGAGGAGGAGGAGGCTGAGCCCGAGGATGCGGCTCCGCCGGGATGCTGATGTTATGTATTTGTATTTGATATTAAATTATATTCGTGTCTTGTAATGTTTATTTATGTATGTTTTGAACAGCTTTGTATTAAACAAGAAAAAATTCTGGTACTTAGTTATTGACTTGCTTTTCGCTGCGTATTTCTCGTGCACATTCGTCGCTTATACACACACTTGGCACACGTCGATAGGGTGATGACCCGTGATGTCATCATCCGGACGTCTCAATTTTCCCGTGTCCGTGCATGGGGATTTGGGAGCATCACATAGAATGCTTTTTAGCCACTCAATTTGCATCCCAATCCAGGTCAAGAGTCTCTAATTTGAAGAGGCAACTCCAATGTCTTCACTAGGGCTCCAAGACTTGTACTGAATATCTTCACTATGCCAAACTCCTAGTAGACCAACTTGCAGCCATAGGTAAGCCTACAAAGGATGAAGATTTAATCTCCTTTATTATGAGTGGTGTCTCTCCCTCCTTTAATTCCTTTGTTACATCTTTCTCTTTACTTACTCGAGACACCTCACTCTCTTTCTCCAATTTTCAAGCTGAATTTCTCAACCATGAGATGCTATTGCAGCACCAACAAAGTTCTGCCCCAGACCCCATTACATTTGCTCTCTTTAAGCATAAACATGGGGATCCTTAGTCTAATTCCCATCCTAGTTCCCAGCAGTTCTACAAAAAGGGGAAGCAATATAACAATAACAAACTTTCCTCTCGCACTAAATCACATTCAGGACCATCTGGAACTCAACCTCAAACACAGCAACCCTCTTCTAGATAGAATCCTTTAGCGATTAGCAAGATCCCTTGTTAAATATGTGGAAAAACAAACTACCAGGCTTTATACTATTTCCATTGGATGGATTACTCCTTCCAGGGTCGACATCCTCCTTCCCAACTTCATGCACTGATTGTTCAAACTAATCATATATTGGAAAATAACAATGGTATACTGACAGTGGGGCTAATGCTCACATCACCAATCAACTTGACTCTAAATGATGTGAATCCGTGGAATTGGAATCCGTTGAACCCACAATTAATTTGAAAACTCACCTAAAAAAGTGAAAATCAAGTCAATAGATGGAAGAATCTAGATCCATTGAGGAACTTGTTTCAAGAACCTAGCTTATATTAAAATCTTGACTCGTTGAAAAACCTATCTCAAGAACCCAGATTACAAAGGAAGAACGTCACAAAGATTGTGATTTACCTTTAATAAATTCAAAAGTTCAATAAAGAACAAAAGGAGATAAAACTCAACTCACAATGAAATAATAACAAAATTTTATAAAATTTCATAAAATTCTTAAAATGAGACAACAAAGAGTATTTAAATTGAAACTTAATTAAAACCCTAGGCTAAAATAGAGTCCCTCTCTCTCAAAATTACCCTTGGTGAATAGTGCCGTGCTACATTATCGTAAATAGTGTCATACTACAGTACCCTTTCCCTAAACAAAACCCTAGGCTGAAAATGTATTCCCCAAAATCCCCTTGAGCGAAATACAAAGCCTTCCCTAAATGCCAGTTTAACAAAAATAAAACATGTGAGCCAACCATTCGCAAGCCCAATTATTCAACAAATCCACAGTGTCAAAATAATAAACATAATATTAAGTCCAAATGAGTAATCCTAAGTCATTCTGTAACTTATATCACGTGGATCAAAACTAGATCTCATTCTTTCAAGTCCATCTTGAGTATTGGGCTCTTACTAGTTTCATCCCAAATGGATTGCACAAATCCTTGTATTGCTTTCTTGATCATCTAAGCTCTTGATCTTGTAATTGGCTCATTTGAAATTTGCAACGGATCTTTATGACTAGGTCCATCGATCTTGGTGCCCATCACCAAAGCTCCAAAACGGTCCAAGTTGGTGATGGTGCAAGTCTTTCCATTCAAAACACTGGTTCTAGTATCCTCTCATCTCCACATTCTCAGTTTTTACTTAAAAATATTCTCCATTCTCCAAAAGCTTCAACTAATCTCCTCTTTGTCCAAAGCTCCAAAATAGTCCAAGTTGGTGATGGTGCAAGTCTTTCCATTCAAAACACTGGTTCTAGTATCCTCTCATCTCCACATTCTCAGTTTTTACTTAAAAATATTCTCCATTCTCCAAAACCTTCAACTAATCTCTTTTTTTTCCAAAGATTTTGTACTGACAATGATTGTTACTTTATACTCAAGTCCACTTACTTTCTTGCGAAGGACAATTCGACAAGGACAACTCTCTTGGCAGGCAATGTTGAAAATGGGCTATATCCTCTTAGGCTACAAAGGTTTCTCAATAAAGATTCTCATGTGGCTCCCAATAAAGATGTTAATGGTTTTACTACTCTTTTAGGACTTAAGACTATTTTTCTTGTATGGCATTTTCGATTAGGCCATCCTTCCTAATAATAGCTTAGTTTTGCACATTTATCTAATTAGTAGATAGCTTTATCACATTTAGTTTAGGTTAATTCATGCATATTTTAGGTTGTTTTAGAATAATGTTGTTTTCTTAAGTTTGTATTTAAAATGAGTCTTAATCCATAAATATATTTTTTGTAGGGTTTGAGAATAATTTGGAACAAGAAAAAGAGAAATAAATCACAAAAGGAATCTACAAGAAGTCCAAGTTCGAACATACTTTAGTTTTTTTATCATAACTTTTTACTCACATATCCAGTTGATGCGATTCTTAATAGATTAGAAAGATATCTTAAAGGACTACGACTTTTATCATAATAAGGATTTCTAAATTCTAACTCCTGAAGTGAGTACGAGGCTTCCAATATAAGTACTAAAAGTTAGGTAATGTTTTAGGCGAGAATCACAAAAACGTTAGGGTTTCTTTTATACTGGGGGGAAGCATATCATAAGAAAGAAATTGGAGGGAGAGGGAAGAAAAAAAGAACCCTAGTTTATTATTTTACTTTTTTATGGATTGCTAAACACCTCGCTAAGGTGTAGGGTAAAGCCCAATGATCTTTTGGTATATTCTTAACAATCTGTTTATGGTTTTTATGTTTAAGTTTTAATATTTTCAGATTGATTTACCATTCTAGAAAAGAGATTTATTCTGTATAATTCTCTGATTTATCGTAGACTCTGGGCACGGTGAATGCTTAGAATCCATTGCGCGTAAATTCTCTAGATCTATTTTGCCTAAAATCTATCCAATTCATGAAACTATCTTTGAAAAGTAATATGTTCTTTAATTGGTAAATCATCCGCTAAGATCATCATTCGTATGAAGTTTAGTTGAGTTATAAAATAGATTGTTGAAACTATCATTAGATGTGTTGTGTGAATCCCGAAGCCTTAGTGTATTAAGATATCGATATTTTTCTCCACAATTTTTTTTTTCCAGCAACTCAATCAACCATTGATAATTTTTCCTATTAAGTCTTCTTGTTCTATTTTGTTTTCTTGCTTTGGATTGCAATTCTACACCCTTCCCAGTGGATTCGATCTCGGACTCACTAAATTATTAGTTCATGACAATCCTACACTTGGGAGCATTGTTAAAGTCGTAGCACTTCCTTTGTACTCACTTCTCAATTAATAAAGATGTAACAGCCCGCTAAAAATTCAATGGTAGAATTTTTATGAACTTTAGGAACCTCGTAAAAACTCTATAAGTTTTCACGAATCGACTAATCGCAAAAGTTTTAGTCTGTCAACATAGTCGTGTTATCACTCACTATGGTGCCAGAAATACGATTTTAATTGTTTGAGGTAGTTAGAAGTATCAAAATAAGTTATGGTCTGCGAGACTAGATTCAGTTGATTATTTAGGATTTTATGGCGCAATAACTTATTTTCATCATTTCAGACGAAATGCATATTTAAAACTGTGAAATTATTTTTAGGGACACTTCGAGGTTGAGTTTTGGTAAAAAAAATTTCATTGTAGGTTAATATGAATATTTATAATTTTTCAGTACTAAGTTTATTATGCATTTTTTGGAGTGAATAGTAACCTTGATAAGCATACTAAGTGCAGTGTTTTCAAAATCATAGTGTAGAATATCCAAATTATGTTAGAGAAGTCTTATTTGAACACTTGGAAAAATATTAGCCACACATAGTGAATAGTATTAGACATTTGGCAAAAAGAGGAACCATTAGGTAGATTTGTGAAGGAAATCAATGTGTGAGATCATGTCATTTAAGCAAAACTTTTTTTTATCTGATCAACCGAATCAAGCTAGATCAAAGAGGGTTTCAACCCTAGTGAAATCCTAAATAGTTGGAATCCAATTGAAACCCCAAAATCTTGGTTGAAACAGAAACCCTAAACAATTTCCCTAAACCCTAAAATTGGCCTTGAAATAGCTTTTTATCTGATTTCTAGCTTTGTGTTCAATTACTTGATTAAATCACTTCCACATGCTATTAATTCATCAAATCCTTGTTATGACATCATTATCCAACCTTTTAAACCTTTGAAATTTGATTGGGCTAAGAAAAATTGGATTTGGGCTTGATAGCATCTCAAACCCTAACCAAACCCCCTTTAAACCCCAAATTGAACTCCACTTGATTGAGAGCTCACCAAGGCCCACAAATTTGGCCACCTTGGCAAAGCTTCTTGAAGAAATTTCCTATCCCACATGGCAGACCATCCACTACCTTTGGCTGCACCCAATAGTGCCTTGATGTGAAGGAGAATCCACCTCATCAACCTCTATTCCTCAAAGCTTTCGCAGGAAGTCTTTTGCCCCTCAATATTCTCCACTTTATGTCACATAGCCACCTCCAATCAAGGGTCATTCAAGGCCATATCTTCCCCCTCCAGAAGTCTTGAGTCGTGAAAGACACACTTCCTTCCTTTTCATCACTTCTTCACTCCATTCTTAGAGAGAAACCCAAAAGAGCTCTCTCAGACAGATTTCTGGGTCTTTTTGCGTGAAGCTTTTTGACCCTCTGTAAGTATCTTCATACCATAAAACCTTCATAAAAGTTATTCTTATTTGATTTTAGTTTCCGTAGATATATTATTCGTCTCATTCCATTGTCATTTGTTTGGTCAAAAGTATTTTTAACCATGGAAAGGTCATTCTAGGCAAAAAACTGGAGAGTATGTTATGTTTTAGAGTTTTTGACCAAGCTAATGAATATATTTTGGTCTGAAAATTTTATGGAGTGTTAGCATATATTTATGAGTTTCCATTGAGTTTTTATTCCATGAATAAAGTTTTTGATGAAGATTTTCTTAGATCTAGAAACTTGAAAGATGGAAGTGGAAAAACAATTTTTGTTTGGAGAAAGTTTGAATATTTCGAGATTTGATCTTACTCTAAAGGTTTTGATATTAAGTCTCCTATTTTCATGTTAGAATGTTATTTTAAATATATTTAGTCTTAGTTTCAAAGATATGATTTTTCTATGCAAGAAGATTTCGGTTAGGCCTAAGATTTGATTTTTTGGATTAAATCCATGTTTTATTGATTTGTAGCCATGTGATTTTAAGTTTGATGATTGGATATTCTTTAGGACACATTTTTAAACCATTTGATGCTTTATTTCGAAGATCTCACATTCTTAAACCATTAATCAGGAGATTTATCAAAGCTAGTTGAGGAAAAAGTTTCTATTTTTGGACTAAGTGTAAAATCAAAAAATCCAAGTATTATTTTGTGATTTTGATGACTTTAATTTGATAATTTAAAGCATTGTTGATCTTATGATGATGTTAGGAATATGTTAGAAGTAAGATTTGAGTTTTTGGAAGTCTTGGAGATGTTTGGATTTAGGGTCAAAGCTTGAATCTTGGATCTTTTTAAAAAAAAGTTTGATGTTGATTATTAGTTTTTCCTAAATGGATGTTTTAAGTATGGTTTTAAACTTAGGATAGGAAGATCCTTGTTGCAAAATTTTGGACTAAGCATGAGTTTTGAAGTTGGAAGGAATTGCAACAAAAATCAAGAGAAATGAACTATGAATATTTCGGTCATAGTGTGTTTTCCATAGTTGTGATTTATTTTAAATTTTTTTAACTTAATATTTGAGTTTATGACAAAATTTACATGAGGAATGTAAATTTTAAAAATTTTTGGAGTTAGGATGTGAAGTCCTTATGTTAGGGGTAAAATGGTCATTTTTCTATATGTAGAGGGTAAAATGGTAATTTTACTCTAAGTTGTCTCTTTTACATATTTCTAATTGTTAGTAATTAAATTTTTAACTTTTAGAATAGCCTCTTATAGTTTCTCGTATTTCGTACTTTATTCTCGTAGAACGCGACAATCGAGGTAAGTTAGCTTCTAACTTACTATCAATTTACTGTGTATGTATGATGGGTAAGGGAACTGTAATTTATGTATGTATGTTATCATATATGCCATGCCATGCCACATCATTACATGTTTATCTGTCATGCATGATTTATTATGTCACGATTGCTTATCTGTTACACAATCTATTATGTCACGTATTGCTATATATTACAAGTATGTCATATTATGTTATGCCATCTATTACATGTATGTCATTTCACATAATATTTCTATTATATGTTATGTCATGTTATGAATATTGTCTGTTACATGTTATGTCATACTACAAAATATTTCTATCTCAAGTAAGTCATATCTCTCAAGTTACGTTCAAGTCATGTTATGTGACATCAGGACTTCTGTTCTTTCATATTTCAGTCACGTTTCATCTCGAATACAGTTGTGTATTTTGAGAACAATTAAGTTTCAGTTATCAGTTAATTTGTACTATGGTCAAGGATGATACACGCTGCCTGGTATTGCAGTCAAGACTATGCAATGCTGAGTATTAAGGTGAAGGAGTATAATCTACCGTACTACAGATGGTTAAATCAGTTAAGTTATGTTACAGTCAAGGATAATACACGTTGCATGGTACTGCGGTCAAGGCTATGCGCTGCCAAGTACTACGATGAAGGAGTATAATCTACTGTTATGTTAAATTATGTTACGGTCAAGGATAATATGTGCTGCCTAGTACTATGGTCAAGGCTCTGCACTGCCAAGTACTATGGTGAATGAGTATAATCTGCCATACAACAGAAGGATGTGACACACTACTTGGTACTGTGGTCAAGGCTATTTGCTGCCTAATACTACGGTGAAAGAGTATAATCTACCGTTATGTTAAGTTATGTTATGGTCAAGAATAATAAGCACTACCTGGTACTGCGGTCAAGGCTATGCGCTGCCGAATACTACGGTGAATGAGTATGATCTACCTTATGTTAAGTTATGTTACGGTCAAGGATAATACTTGCTGCCTGGTACTGTGGTCAAGGCTATGCGCTACCAAGTACTGTGGTGAAGGAGTATAATTTGTCATACTACAGCAGTATGTTACGCACTGACTGGTACTGTGGTCAAGGTTATTTACTGCCGAGTACTACGGTGAAGGAGTATAATCTGCCGTTAGGTTATGTCATGTTCACATACATGTTATGTTCATGTTTACATTTAAGTTTCAAGTTCATGTTCATATCATGTTATGTTCATGTTTATGTTATGCTCAAGTTCACGTTCATGTTATGTTATGTTTATGTTCACGTTAAGTTTCAAGTTCATGTTCATATCATGTTATGTTCATGTTTATGTTATATCCAAACTCATGTTCATGTTATGTTCATGTTCACGTTATGTTTCAAGTTCATGTTCATGTCATGTTATATTCACGTACATGTTATGTTCAAATTCATGTTCATGTTCACATTATATCTCAAGTTCACATTTATGTCATGTTATGCTCAGGTTTATGTTAAGTTCAAGTTCATGTTTATATTATGTATGTTCACGCTCATGCTATGTTTCAAGTTCATGTTATGTTTCAAGTTTACATTCTTGTTATGTTGCTAGTCTATGTTATGTTTTAAATTCAAGTTCATGTAATGTCAAGTCAAGTTCAGTTCACGTTTCAGTTCAGGTTATGTCAGTTATGTCATACTATATATCAAGTTATGTTATGCTTACTTACGACTTTAATTATGCATTTATGCTTTTACTGCCATGCATGCATCATTAACCTATGTGGGAGTTTTCTATTAAATTACTGCTATTTGTAATCAAATCTCACCGTGGTAGTCCCAACTACCATTCTCCCCTAACGGTAGGCGATGTGTCAGGATCAGAGCAGGGAGCAGACACTGGTAGACTGGAGGAGGTTGACTAGACGACGCAAACACTATGCGAAACTTACGACTTCCATAGGTAGTTTTTGAATAGTATTATGGCCTCGTTAGTCGAGTTACTCAATGAACTTCCTCAATAGTGTATTTTGGTCATATAAATATGAAGTCTGGTTTCCCATATTTTTGATATTACAGTCTTCTGAGACTCGTACTGAAATTATGGATGTTTATTTTGTTAAGTATGCTTGAATTATAATTTAACTATTTGAGATATTATAAGTTCGGTGCATAGTATTGCTCAAAAAAAAATTATCCACTACGAATATTGCATAATGCTAGATGCATGATAGTAATATTGCATCTTATATCTCATGCAGGTAAATTTGTGTTGCATGTCTCGGCGCTTTAGATATCCGTTTGATCCAAAGTGGAATCTGGGGGGGTAGGGGTCAGAAATAAAATATCACAATTTGCTTGTCTCAAGCACTTCTCACTATATGGACTTCTTTTGTAATTCTTGTCCTCTTGAAAAAAGTAAGCAATTACCATTCACAGCATCTACACTTATTTCTCATGCTCCATTTGAATAATTCACTTTGACATTTGGACTTCACCCATCACTTCAGTTAGCGGCTGCAAATATTATATCATCTTTGTTGATGAATTTTTCCAATATGTTTGGTTTTACCCTCGGAAGTCCAAAGCTAATGCCTTTGAGTCCTTTGTTAAATTCAAACTCTTTGTGGGAAATCAATTCCCTTACAAAATTAAAGGGCTCTAGTCTAATGGCATTCTTCATCGTAAATCTTGCCCACACACCTCACAATAGAATGGTCTTGCTTAAAGGAAACTTAGACACATCCTTGAAGTTGGTTTGACACTTCTTGCTCGTTTTGGTCTTTCCAACAAGTGCTAGGTAGATGCTTTCCTCATTGCAATATGCACCATTAAAAGAATCCCCACTGCAGTCCTAAATCACATATCTCCCCATGAGAAATTGTTCGATCACGCTCCCAACTACACTGTGTTCCATGTGTTCGGCTGTAAATGTTGTCCTCTTCTTTGCCCTTACTCCAATCATAAACTTGAATTCAGGTCCAAAGTTTGTATCTTCCTTGGGTATAATCATGCAAGGTATCGATATCTTGACAGCAACACCAACAGAGTCTACCTCTCTTGACATGTGATCTTTGATGAGAAATATTTTCCTACTAAGGAGCATTCTCAATCCAACCTACCCTCCAAGATCAGTGTCTCGTCCAATCCTCCATTTTACATCAATGTAAGGCTCCCTACTCCTTTTCAAGCTACAAACTCTTCCTCTCTAGAGTATGATAGTGAACTACCTACCTTACCTTCAACCCTTCCTGCTCTCACTTCTCCCTCCTTACCCATTTCCTCTCTTAACCCCACTGCTCCTCCCTCAACTTCTGATATCTCAAGCATACAGGAATCCATTGACTGCAAACAGTTCCCTTAGAGAACAAGCTCCATCTTTTTGGGCTAAAAATCTACTAAAATTATGAATTTAAGGATGGCCTAAAATGTCAGACAATGTGTTTACAGAGTGCTTTTCATTTTTCAGGAATGTTTAGGTCACACTTATAAAACAGGTGGCATTATCTGTTCTTATATTAGGAGGTGTCTCATTGGAAAAGTCTGGAATTTGAGCTGGAATTCTTGATCATACTAGAGGCGACACACCTCTAGTACTAGTATTTCTAGGCTTTGTTTTTGGAGGAACGGTTGCTGTGTTTTTTGAAGGTTTGAGATGAGGATCTCCATATTGCTTTCTTTTTGGTTGGTGGATTTTGCTGTGTTGGTTACCATATTTGCTCGCTTACTTGTGACGTCCTCAGATTCTGCTTGGGATAGAACGGACATCTGAAGCATCAAAACGCAAGATTACCTGCTCCCGTTCATAACATATAACATGCAATATTCCTAACATGCATCTAGCATTATGCAATATTCGCAGTAGATAATTTCTTTTTGAGCAATACTATGCACCAAACTTATAATATCCCAAATAGTTAAATCGTAATCCAAGCATACTTAACAAAATAAACATTCATGATTTCAGTACGAATCTCAGAAGACTATAATCTCAGAAACATGGGAGATCACACTCCATATTTACATTACCAAAATATACTATTGAGGAAGTTCGTCGAGTAACTCGACTAACGAGGCTAGAATACTATCCAAAGACTAACTATGGAAGTTGTAAGCTCCGCATCGTGTCTGTGGCGTCTAGTAAACCTTCTCCAGTCTACCAATGTCTACTCCCTACTTTGATCCTGACATATCGCCTACCATTGGGGGGAATGGTAGTTAGGACTATCATAGTGAGATTTAATTACAAATCTCAGTAAGTTAACAGGAAACTCCCACACAAGTTAATTATGCATGCATGGTAGTAAAAGCATGAATGTATAATTAAAGTTTTAAGTAAGCATAGCATAACTTGACATATAGCATGGCATAATTGACATAACCTGAACTGAAATGAACTAAACTTGACTTGAAATGACATGAACTTGAATTTAAAACATAACATGGACTAGCAACATAACATGAATGTGAACTTGAAACATAACATATACGTAAACATAACATGACATGAACGTGAACTTGAACATAATATAAACGTGAACATAACATGATATGAACATGAGCTTGAAACTTAATGTGAACATGAACATAACATAGCATGAACATGAGCTTAAACATAACATAAACATGAACATAACATGATATGAACATGAACTTAAAACTTAACATGAACATGAATATAACATAACATAACACGACTTGATCTGAAACTTGACTTAACATGAACTTGAAATGAAACTTGACTTAACATGCACTTGGTGTGAAACTTGACTTAATATAAACTTGGAATCTTGCTTCATTAACTACTTAAACTCAACTTCTTAACATGAATTTAGACTTTAATTCTGACAATCAAAATGATTTTGCCAGTCATTTCGTCAGGAATAGTGAACAATCAGAATGATTCTGCCCAACATATTCCATTAGAGATATTCAGATAATCAGAATGATTCCATCATGAGTATTTTAAATTGCTTACCCTAACAATCAGAATGATTACACTAAGAGTACATAGTAATGCTCTTATAATCAAAATGATTACATCACGAGTATTTTAAATCATGTACCTTAGCAATCAGAATGATTACATAAGGAGTACCTAGTAATACTCTGACAATCAGAATGATTACATCATGAGTATTTTAAATCACATACCCTAGCAATCAGAATGATTACACCAAGAGTACATAGTAATACTCTGACAAACAGAATGATTACATCACGAGTATTTTAAATAAGATGCTCTAACAATCAGAATGATTACGCCAGGAATATCTGCATAACTGAATTTGAACTACATTCTGACAATTAAAATAATTTCGCCAAAAGTACCTCATGTGAATTAAAAATGGAGATGCTCGGACAATCATAATGATTACATCGCAAGTATCCTAGACATAACTGACTTAAATGTAACTCAAAAGACATAACTTATTTGAGATGGAAACATTTCATAACATGACCTAACATGTAACAGATATCATACTTAACATGACATACTTGCAATAATGAATATTACATGATATGACATACATGTAACATATGACATACTTAACTTGGCATACTTATAACATACAACAATACATGACAAAATAGATTGTGTAACAAGTAAATATTCATGACAGAATAAATCATGCATAGCAGATAAACATGTAATGATGTGTCATGGCATGAAATATATGGTAATATACATATATAAACTGTAGTTCCCTTATCCATCACACATACATAGCAAACTAATAGTAAGTTAAGAGTTAACTTACCTCGATCTTCGCGTTCTACAAGAATAAAGCGCGAAACATGAGGAACTAAAAATAGTGATTCTAAAAAAATTATAAATTTAATCACAAACCATTAGAAATATGAAAACAAACTAACTTAGAGTAAAATTACCATTTTACCCTCTACATGTGAAAAAAATATTATTTTACCCATAACTTAAGGATTTTACATCCTAACTCCAAAAATTTTCAAAATTTATATTCCTCATGTAAATTTTGCCATAAACTCAAATACCAACTCAGAAAAGTTTGAAACAAATCACAACTATAAAAAATACACTATGGCCGAAACATCCATAGGCCATTTATCTTTTTTGTTGCAATTCTTACCAACTTCAAAACTCATGCTTAAATCAAAATTTTGCAACAAAAATCTTCCTATCCTAAGTTCAAAACCATACTTAAAACATCTATTTAGAAAAATCTAATAATCAACAACAAACTTTTTGTAAAAAGATCCTAACCCTTGAATTACAAGTTTTAAATATAAATCAAAACATCTCCAAAAATTTTAAAAAACCAAATCTTTGAAATTCCCAACATACCCCTGTAAAACCACGAAATTGTCTACCAATTTCTTTGAACAAATAAGTTAGATCTCAATTATCAAGATTATGAAACGAATCAAATACTTTAAAATAAATAATCAAACTTGCAAGACACAACAATTGATTACGAAGGAAAACCCTTTAAAGAACTCTTTAAAGGTAAAACCCTACGGGGCAGCCAAATCCAAGAAATTCAATTTCATTATTTGAAGAACAATTACAAGCAATAATTAATTACAAAATCTTTGCAATTCGATTCTCTTACTTGCGTAGACAAATGACCCGTTTGTCTTCTACCGCAGTAACAGCTAGAACCTCTGGCGATTTTCAAATATTGACTTTCCTTCTGGAACTCCAGAGGCTGAAATCCAATCGATATTCCTTCACACTCAAAGCATGATCACACTCAAGAAGATATGAAAAGCCCCATGAAAATTCTTGTGACGCCCCCAAAATCCCCACGCCCGAACACGGGAAAATTGAGACGTCCGGATGGTGACAACCCGGGTCACCATCCCATCGTCGGGTGCCGAGTGTGTGCAAGGCAACAGATGTGTACAGAGAAACTCGCAGCGGATAAAGAAAGTCATAACTAAGTACCAGAATTTTTCTTAACGTAATACAAGCTGTTTAAAACGTACATAGATAAAATATTACAAAACACAAATACAGTTTTAAACAAATATAAAGATAGCATTAGCAACCCGGCGGAGCCGCATCCTCGGGCTCAGCCTCCTCCTCTTCGTCCTCTAACTCTGCACCAAAAGCTACGGAACCACGAATGGTACCGCAGGTAAGTAAAACCCAAACACTACCAGATAAAAACACATAAAACTCATACAAGATGCATGAAACATGCCCAATGCACAAAGCCCACAAAAACCCAAGTTTTTCACACACGCCAAAAAAAACCCATTTGGCCCAAAAACACATCCTTTCCAAAAAACACGCCAAAAGTCACATTTGGCCCAATATCTCGCCGGAAGTCCATCCGGCCCAATATCTCGCCAGAAGTCCATCTGGCCCACGCCAAAAGTCCCATTTGGCCTCACAAACCATTATCCAATTTTTAACCGTATGCACCATGACCTCCCCTAGGGGTCATCCGCACACCCTGGCTCCAGTGTCACACCGCAGAGTACCACCACGCATGTGACACCTAACAAGCGATGCCCAGTTCCGCGCCCCGCGCGTGCGTAGCCAAGCATCCTCTAGCCCTCGCCAGCAAAGGGCCACGGAGTCGGTGAGTAGGGCGATGCCCGGTTCCGCGCCCGGCGCGTTCGTAGCCAAGCATCCCCTAGCCCCGCTCCCGTCATCGCTCTCGACAACTCAGGGGACATCACTCAGTTTATTCCGCTCCCGAGTGACCAGAGGAGCTCCACCGAGATAATAACCCATCCCGGCTTGGGCTCGTGATACACACGCACCCGTAAAACCACTCACGCCAATACACAGGCTTTTCACACAAATCCCACAAACACATGTGCATGCACCATGAAATGCCATATCAATGCATAATAAAATAATCCAACAACATAAATCAATAAAACAGACAACTCCGTCCTCCATCCATCCGACCCCCGAAACTCCTCGGACTCAGTCCGGAATCAACAACCAACAACAAATATTTATTGAATGAGCAATATATATTTAAATCTGTAAATAGGGTTTGGAAAATACTTACAGCGCTATACGGTATTTTTAGAAAGCTCGCGGCGTTGCAAACGGCGGAGGAAAAGCAACGTAACAGTGTAATTTACACTGTGTCCGTGGGTAATAAATTACCCATTTTTGAACGGGGACAAACCAGGGCTTAGGATTGATAGGGAATGGTTTAGGGATGATTGTGAAGCTATTGGAAGTAGTGGTTGGCCGTGGGTGGCGGCGAAAACGCCGGAAATAGGCCGGAAAACTCAAATCGGAAAGCAAGCTCGTAGGAGCTGTTCCGGTGGTCGTTGGAGGCCGGAAATAGGTGGGTTAGGACGGCAAGGAGTCGGTGATGAAGTGGTGAAGAAATGGTGGCCGGAGGTGGAGAGACGGCGGCGGATCGGAGTAAAATCCGTGGGGAAAGAAATGGCTCTTCCGGCCAAACGGCCGGCCGGATGGGGGAGATATTTGGTGGGAAGGTGCGCCGGAGGGAGGGGGTTCGAACGACACCGGCGGCGAGCCAAATGGTGACCGGACGGCGGCGGTCTGGGCAGAAAACAGTTCCGGCGACAGGGGCAAAAACAGAGCAGGTGCAGCCACTTCCGGCGGCTCTCGAAAGCAAACGGCTGGTCCGATGGCTCTGAAAATTGGTGGGGATGATCTATGGTGGAAGGGGAAGAGAATGGTGGTGACGGTGCATCAAACGGTGGCCGGACGGCGGAGAACCGGCCGGTCAAAGGGGCAGTGACGGGATGGAGAGAAAAGGGGGCTGCTGCGTACGCGGGAGAGGAGGAAGAAGAAAGAAGAAGAAAAAAAAGAAAAAGAAAGAAAAAGAAGGAAAAGGAAAAAGAAAAAGGAAAAAGAGAAAAGAAAAGAAAAGATGAGGGAAAAGAAATGAGGTCCAGTCCTCACTCCGGAAACCAAAACTGATCCGCCGAAAACGATTTTAAAAACCGTAAAACGACTAAATAAAATAAACACATCAAATAAATTAAAAACCAATTTAAAACACATTAATTCAAAATAAATAAACTAATATATTAATTAAATTAAAAACAACCCTTCAGTGAAAATACACGTAAAAGCGGGTCATCACAATTCTCAAGTGAATTTTCTCTCATAAATGCTCAGAATATCCTCTCTGAAATTCATGGCTCAAAGTCCTTGAAAAGATACAAAACCGAATCCCTTTAAATATAAAGTCTGGAAAGAGTTCTAGTTGCAATAGGACTTTGCTAACGGTTAGCAACAAACGTGAAAATGTGTTCCGACGGACTGCTAACATTTCACGATAATATCTTCTGTTATTGACTAAACTCTGTTTAGCTTTCTTCTTGATAAATACCAATCTTCCAGAACTCGATTTTAACCTCAAAGACTTATCTAAACAACACCTAAGACTTATAGATAGAATCAATATTGTTTAGATACAAATCAATACTTATTTTACATTCATCCAAATTTAATCAAATAATGATAAGATAAACCTTATCATTCATCCAAATTTAATCAAATAATAATAAGATAAACCTTATCATTTAATCATCTAATCTTAGCCAATTTTTGCCTTTACAATCTCCTCCTTTGGCGGATTGGTGGGAAAACCAACTTGATGAATGTTTTGCATATATAATCTTCCCTTTGGAGGATCGGTCACAAAACCAACTTGATGAATGTAGTGTGTACCTAAGACAAAAACAACCAGCAGACCAAGATCTCGTGAAAAATATCTTAATACAGTAATGATAAGAAATGACATAGAACATTCCTTGAAACTAGTTTCAATAATAATCAAATGTTAGATGTAATGTAAACCTACAAAAAGAAAGTGTTCTAGTCATCATCAATAACCATGTTCAATATTTAGTTCTCCCCCTCAATATTCTTCTGCTCCCCCTAAAGTATATAGTTCACCCCTTTTTTATTTTCAGCAAATTCATTAAACTCCCACTTACTCAAACTCTCCCTAAATTTCACAATATCAAGATATTCCAATTTGCTCTTCCAATACTCTCCCTTTTTATCACTAATCTGACAAGATAGAAAATAGAGTAAATATCACTTATGTGTGCCAAGATGAAGACACTAAGAAGGACTTAATGACCAACTCTCATGTGCCAATTTTTCATGGATTAAATGTACATGATGTATGAGCATGAATGGATGTTAAACAATGAGCAAAAGATTGAGACAATTTGGTTGAGACAAAAAAACAAACACTTGGTGGGCATACCATGAAAACCGAATGACAAAGATCAAGAACCCACTCAAAAAAGGTCCTCAATTCATGCAAACAAAATGCTCAACTGAGCAACCATAGTGATTTCAACGCAACCCAACCAAATAAATCACATATAATGAATAACCCCTCATAAATCGGCTCAAAAACATATCAACCCTAGAAATTTCAGAAGTCCGAAAATCACATAAGCCTTACCTTGATTAGGATGCAAAGATGAATAGCACTGGATGATCTTCAGAATTTCAAAAGTCTAACTAGTGATATGAGTGAATGAATGATTTGGTTGGGTCTCAAAAGGGGAGGAAATGTGTGAGAGAGCTGGATGCCATGCAAAATAAGAGAGAAAGGGGGTAGGAGGTTGGCCCATGTATGAGACACAAGAAAGAAAAAAACATAAGGCACATAAGTGCCGTGTGCCTAGGCACGTGCCCGAGGAAAAAGAGTCCCACTGGGACTACTGCAACACCAGCATAAGAGACCAAAAATACATATTTAGGCTCATATATCAAACAAACCAAAAAAAAACTTTTTTTTTTAATTTTTTATATAAAGCAATAGGGCAAGTAACATGCCTAAATTCATCTTGGTTCAAACATAGTGTAACTCACAAAACAAATTCAATAAAATACACCCTTTTATTTGCAACAATCACTATAGATGTTCACTCCTCATAAGATCATCAATTTCAAAGTTCATGTGATTGTGTGAGTGAGTATACTTATAACATAGCATTTTATGAACTCCTTTCTTCAATATATATTTTTTTGATACCTTTATTCATGAAAGATTGCTTCTTATAGATGCTCATAAGAGTTTGTTGCTTCACCTTAAAAGTCAAACTTTATGCTAAGGCCTAGATACATGAGCATCTCCTCCAAACACTAGTTTGCACAATCCCTTTTTTATGTCCATTTTTGTTGCTCATCTTTTTCCACAATGATTAGAGCAACGATTCTTTCTATAAAGACTTATGAAGATAGATCCATGTAGGGTATTTGTCTTTTTCCGTAATGAATTAACACCGACTTTTTCTATATGGATCAACTCTTTGTATTTGGTAAGAGGAGAGCTCTTTATTGATGTACTAGATTCAACTAGTATTAGTCAATTCAAGGTATGAACTCTCTCTTTGATGAGCATCTCATTAAATGATGTGAATTTTAATTATAAAAGACATACATATAAGTTTCTCACTGTGCATTGAAAATGAACTTTGCCAAGATAATTTATAGGGTTAGTATGCACAAAGTGAATCGCACAAAAAACAAGGATGCATATGTTCAGGAATTTATTATGTGAGAACACAAATGCTCAAATTTTGACAAATCAAGCATGCACTTTCCTTAAAGAAAAGATTTGAACCAAACCAGAATTGTTTTTCTTTTTTATATTATATTTTTCTTATTTAAAACTGAAAAACAAAAACATAAAACAAAACAGAAAAATAAAATGCATGTCCTAGGCTAATGCAATAATATAAATGATGCAAGAACATGCAAGTAGTCCTCTCCATTAATGTGACATGGCATCCTCTTTGACCACCTACTTTGGTTTAAATTTTGGTCTATTCTTTTTATCAACATCACTTTATATGATCTTTTCTTTATTTTGAAAGCAAAAATCTGCTATTTTACCAATTTTGAGACTTAAAAAATTGATTTGTTGACTCGTATCACAAACTTGATTCTCTAGACTATTTCCTTTCCCTTTTGGATTTCTTTCACATACATTTTTCTTCACTTTATTCAAGTTAAAGCAGTTTGGTCTTATATGACCAACAACACCACAATAATGACAAATAGGAATAAACTTACCTTTGGACTTACCATGGTTGGGCTTCTTTGTCATTAATCTATCATGTGAGGCTTTTGGAACATGAGTTGTAGACACAGCCTTCTTTAGAGTTTCCTCATCTTGACTTCCTTTAACAAAAATGATATCTTTTGATGAGGTGGTAAAGGATGATGAGTCTTTAAGTTCCATACCTTGGGAAGTCATATACCCCAAACCCGTGCGATCACAACTAGATTTTTGAAAACTCAACATCTCTTCTAGTTTCTGTGTTGTTGTTTTTTCTTGAACCTTTTCCAATTCCTTTTCTAATGCAATTTTTTGATTCCTTAATCTTGCTATTTCAATATCAGAAATTTTGAATGCCTCGGACAAGTTATTTTTCTCACTCTCTATATTAGTGAATTTCTTGTACAGCTTCTTGTTGAGTTTCTTTAATTTGATCACTTCTTCACACACATCATTGTAAGTTTATTGTAAACTCAACTCATGATCATGCACAACTAGAGCAACCTCCAAATCACTATTGTCATCATCATTTTTAGATTTTGTTAGCTCAATATCAGAAAAATTATTAACAACAGTAAAAAAAGCCACAAAAGTATTGTCATAATCAGATAATGAACTTGAAATTTTAGATTCTGAACTATCACTAAGTGTGACATTCAATGTTTTTCCTTTACTTTTCTTAAAATTTGGACATTCAATTCTTATATGACCATAACTAGAATATTCATGACACTTTACTTTATCAGCTTTATTCCATTTTTCAAAATAATTTTTCTTTGTAGAAAATTCTTTACCTCTTTCTTTCTTTCCACTATACTTTTTATTAAACATGAATTTTTTGAACTTTCTTACTATGAGATCTATATCATCATTGTTAATATTTTCTTCATTAGAAAAATCATCTTAATTTTCTTCTATAGTTTTTAAGGCAATAAACTTATATTTTCTTGCTTGAGGAAGCGAAGATTCATACGTTTGTAAAGAACCTACTGGTTCTTCTACCCTTATTGCATCAAGATCTTTACTTTCTTCAATAGCGATAACTTTGGGTCGAAATCTTTCAAGTAAAGACCTTAGAATTTTCCTCACAATCCTTGAATCCTCCACCTTCTCGCCGAGATTAAACTTGGAATTCACAATATCATTCAGTTTGGCATAAAAATCATTAAAATTTTCGTCGTTCAACATTTTAATCTTTTCAAATTTTGAGGTTAGCATTTGCAATTTCGAATTTTTTACTATTCTTGTGCCTTCATGTGTAACATCCAAAATATCTCAAACTTCTTTAACAATTTCACACATGGAGATTCTTTTAAATTCTTCGGAGGATACCGCCATGAAAATAGCGTTAAGTCCTTTGCTATTCAAATTGCAATTGTTGATTTCATCTTTTGTCCAAGTATCTATAGATGTCTCGGGTTTAGTCCATCCTCGTTCAACCAAATGCATACACGTTCATCCAAAGACTTGAAAAAAGCTCTCATACGAACTTTCCAATAAGCATAGTTTTCCCCATCAAAGTATGGTGGAACGTATAATGACGTCGACATGATCTACAAGGGCACGGATCACACTCGAATGAGTGAACCATGCTCTGATGCCAATTGAAATTTCCAATGTACTCCTGTAAAACCACGAAATTGTCTACCAATTTCCTTGAACAAATAAGTTAGATCTCAATTATCAAGATTATGAAACGAATCAAATACTTTAAAATAAATAATCAAACTTACAAGACACAACGATTGGTTACAAAGGAAAACCTTTTAAAGAACTCTTTAAAGGTAAAACCCTATGAGGCAGCTAAACCCAGAAAAGTCAATCTTATTATTTGAAGAACAATTACAAGCAATAATCAATTATAAAATCTTTGCAATTCGACTCTCTTACTTGCCTAAACAAACGACCAGTTTGTCTTCTACCGCAGTAGCAGCCAGAACCTCTAGCGATCTTCAAATGTTGACTTCCCTTCTAGAACTTCAGAGGCTGAAATCCAATCGATGTTCCTTCACACTCAAAGCATGATCACACTCAAGAAGATATGAAAAAAGCCATGAAAATTCTCAAGTGAATTTTCTCTCATAAATGCTCAGAATATCCTCTCTGAAATTCGTGACTCAAAGTCCTTAAAAAGATACAAAACCGAATCCCTTTAAATAGAAAGTCTGGAAAGAGTTCTAGTCGCAGTAGGACTCTGCTGACGGTTAGCAACAGACGCGAAAATGTGTTCCGATGGACTGCTAACATTTCGCGATAATATCTTTTGTTATTGACCAAACTCTATTCAGCTTTCTTCTTAATAAATACCAATCTTTCAGAACTCAATTTTAACCTCAAAGACTTATCTAAACAACACCTAAGACTTCTAGATAAACTCAATATTGTTTAAATACAAATCAATACTTATTTTACATTCATCCAAATTTAATCAAAGAATGATAAGATAAACCTTATCATTCATCTAAATTTTATCAAATAATGATAAGATAAACCTTATCATTTAGTCACCTAATCCTAGCTAATTTTTGCCTTTACAATCTTACTTCTAATATATTCATAACATCATCCTAAGATCAACCATGCTTTAAATCAAACTAAAGTCACCAAAAGCACAAAATAATACTTGGAGTTTTTGGTTTTACACTTAGTCCAAAAACAGAAACTTTTTTCTTTACTAGCTTTGATCAATCTCTTAATCTAGGCTTAAAAAGATGAGATCTTTAAACTAAAACATCACATGGTTTAAAAATGTGTTCTAAAGAAGATACAGTCATCAAACTTAAAATCACATGGCTAAAAATCAATAAAACATGGATTTAACCCAAAAAATCAAATCTTGGGCCTAATCGAAATCCTCTTGCATACAAAAATCATATCTTTGAAACTAATAATAAATATCTTCAAAATAACATCCTAAAATGAAAATAAGAGACTTAGGATCATCATATAAAAATATCAAAGTCTTGAGTAGGATCAAACCACGAAATATTCAAACTTTCTCACAATAAAAAATGTTTTTCTACTTCCAATTTTCAAGTTTCTAGATCTAAGAAAATCTATTATCAAAAGCTTTATTCATGCAAAAAAACCTCAATTAACACTCATAAACACATGCTAACAACATTTCATAAACGTTTCGGACCAAGATATATCCATTAGCTTGGTCAAAAGTTCCACAACATAACAGACTCTCTAGTTTCACGCCTAGAATGACCTTTACATGGTTAAAAATACTTTTGACTGACCAATGACCATGGAATGAGACTGATAATATTTTTATGGAAACTATACTCAAACATGAATAACTTTTATGAAGGATTCATAATGTAAAAATACTTATAAATGGTCAAAAATCTCCACGTAAAAAATCCAGAAATCTGGACGAGAGAGCTTTTTTGGATTTCTCTCTAAGAATGGGGTGAAGAAGTGATGAAAGAGAAAGAAATGTGTCTTGCACGACTTTAGACTTCTGGAGGTGGGAGATATGGGCTTGAATGACCCTTTATTGGAGGTGGCTATGTGACATAAAGTAGAGAATAGTGAGGAGCAAAGGACTGTCTACAGAAGCTGTGAGGTATGGAGGTAGATGAGGTGGATTCTCCTTCACATAAAGGCACTATTGGGTGCAGCCAAGGGCAGTAGATAGTTTGCATGTGAGGGAGGAACTTCATTAAGAAATTTTGCCAAGGTGGCTAATTTCGTGGGCGTTGGTGGGCATCAACTAAGTGGGCTTCAATTTGTGGGGGTTTGGTTAGGGTTTGAGATGCTATCAAGTCCAAATCTAATTTTTCTTAACCCAATAAAATTTTTAAGATTTAAAAGGTTGGATAATGATGTCATAACAAAAATTTGATAAATTAATAGTATGTAAAAGTGATTTAATCAAGTGATTAAATACAATGCTAGAAATCAGATAAAAATGGGTTTGGAGGCCAACTTTAGGATTTCAGTTTTCAACCAAGTTTTTGAAGTTTCAATTGGATTCCAACTATTTAGGGTCTCGCTAGGGTTGAAACCCCCTTTGGTCTGACACAATCTGCTCGATCAGATGAAAAAAAGAATTGCTTAGGGGGTATGATCTTACATCTTGATTTATTTCACAAATCCATCTAATAGTTCATTTTTGTGCCAAGTGTCTAATTTTATTCATTGTGTGGCTAAGATCTTGCCAAGTGTCCAAATAAAACTTTTCTAACCTAATTTGGACATTTCACACTATAATTTTGAAAACATTACACTTAGTACACTTATTAAGATTACAATTCACTTCGAAAAAATGCATAATAAACTTAGTACTGAAAAATCCTAAATATTCATATTAACTTACAATGAAAATAGTTTAGCAAAACTCAACCCTAAAGTGCCCCTAAAAATAATTTCATAGTTTCAAATTGGCGTTTCGTCCAAAATTATCAAAATAAGTTATTGCGCCATAAAATCCTAAATAATCAATTGAGTCTAGTGGCATAAACCATAACGTATTCTAACATTTATAACTACCTCAAATAATTAAAATCGCAATTCTATCACCATGTGAGTTATAACACTAACTGAGTTGACAGACTAAAGCATGTGCGATTGGACGATTTGTGAAAACTTATGGGGTTTTCATGAGATTCTTAAAATCTGTTAAAATTCCACCATTGAATTTCTAACAGACTGTTACATTACTCATGACATCGGTCATTGGTTTTTGGTTTGTAATGATAAGATTCTTGGTTTCTAGATGGACAAGAGTTAGATGCAAATCACTAATAGATTTGGATCTAGGGAATATGTTGGTTACTTGGATCTGGATCATCAATCTCTAAATTATATATTTTTGTTTGATCGTCTTGCAGATGAGAAAATGGAAAGTTTGGGAGGATGAAACAAGAACACTTGAATATCAGTACACTAATGGTAATTAACGTCTTTCAAACTTTCAAATTTAATTGTCTCCCATGATTTATGGACTCTATAGTATCTTTTGTTTGAAAGCTAGCTACTAATGGCCATCATGGGCTTGATGTTGGTGGTTTATCGACTTGTTGCTTATCTGGCACTACATAGAGTGCAACTCAGGTAAATTTTAGCAGAGGTTCTATTCCACCCAACAAGACAGGTCCAAGAGCTTTCTTCAATTTCTTCTTCATCAACTTAAGAATAATTTGTTAGATAGATGATCATGTCATGACATTTTGGATTCGGATGTATTACCCATAAGGATGACATCCGAACATTGGAGCTCTGTACTCTGTTATGTAACTCAATTCTAAATATTTGTGAGGCTTTCTTCAATAGATTCCTGCCAGTGCATCAACACACAGAGAGAGAGAGAGAGAGAGAGAGAGAGAGAGAGAAGGAATGAATAATTTAGGTAACATTTATTTTTGGAGGACATGATTGCTTCAATAGATCATGACTGCTTTATTTTTTCCTAATTCCTTACTAATTGTGAATTGGCTAACCTTCAAAAGGGGCGTATATTTGTCTATTCTGGATGTTTGGGAGGACATAATAAGTTTTGTGGCATTCTTTTCTATTTGGGTTTACCATGTATTTTGAAAAGTCAATAGTATTGCTGATTCTTTTGGCAAAAGTGGAGCTAGAGGAGCATCATGTCATTATTTTGATCCTTGCAATGTTCTGAATGAAGTGAAGAGCTTCTTTAGGTGTGAGTAAGTTACATGCTGCTACTTGAGATGTAAACAATAATTTGTTACTATGGTATTATGTTGTATACTTGTTTTGTCTAGGTTGATACTGCTCTGGTTTTATTTAGATTTTTTTTATAATCTTCTAAGCATGATTTGATTATTGAATGGTCTATCAATGTTTTAAAGGGATCTCTGTTGGCTCTTATTTTATTAATGTTTCTTATCTGTAGTTTGTGGTTGATTGAGCTGAAATATTGCATGTTTTAGCTATTTAAAACCAATGTATTTTAAATTCTTCATGACACTATTATTGGTTTTAGATGGAAAAATAGTTAATAAGCATAAATATGAGTTGTGATTTTTAATTGATTGATATCATGTTTATGCTTAATTTTATAACTATAATTTAATGGGACAATATTTCCTCACATATATAGTCTATTTTTGATAATCTATTTTTCTTTTAATTTGTATTTGAATGCTATTTTTATCTCTTATTTTCAGTTCAAATAAAATTTACATGAAGAAAGCGGTGTACTTCAACAGTTAAAAAAAAAAAAGACGAAGACTTTTGGTGGAGTATGAACATAAGGCTTGAGGTGGCAACTTCTTGTTATTTAGCTTGACTTTTATGTTGATAAGAGGTGAAGACTGAAAGCTACATTTCGGTGTTGTAAACGTGGTAAGCAGATCAATCAAATATTTGGAAGCTCTCATGTCGGTTGGTGCAGTTAAAGTGGACAGAATTGGAATGAAGATTGCCGTGCTTGACTTGTGGAGAGGGACACTTTAGAAAGTTGGTGGTTATTGTTTATAAGAAGTCGGCTGCAATTGGGATTGGAGGAATCGATACCAACTTGAGGCAGCTATTATATATATATATGTTGCTGAACGGTGCAGTAGGTACGAGAGAGTGGGTGAGTAGAGAAGGAGCCGTGCTTGACTTGTAGAAAGGGAGACGTGCAGAAAAAAAAAAAAAAAAAAAAAAAAAAAAAAAAAAAAAGGAAAGTGTCGTGCCGTGCTTAAATTGCATTAAGGGAGTTATACATCTTCACGTGGGAGTCTAAAGAAGAGAGAGTTGTGTGGTGCTAAAAAAAAAAAAAAAAAAAAAAAAAAAAAGGAAAGAAAGAAAGAAGGCAATCGGTGGGTGTAGGAGTTGAGGGACAGGTTACGTGGGAGATAGAGAGGAGTTGAGGTATGTTGGTCATAAGTAGAGAGAGAGAGAGAGAAGAGATAGTAGAGTCGGTGCATGATTTGCTGGAGTTAAAAGTTGAGAGATCATAATTGGTGGGTGCTGTGTAAGGTCGGTTGGAGAGAGGGAGAGTGAGACGTGGAAGTCTATAGTGAGTGTCAGCTGGGATTAATTTTTCAAAGAAGGACATAGAGATGTACGTGGGGAGTTGAGAGAATTGGAGAGGTAGGAAGTCGGTGAGAGAAAGAAGGAAGTGAGGAGATGTTGTGCTGAGAGTGAGGGGTACGTGGAAGGAAATTGGGTGAGTGAAAGAAAGCAAAGTCGGTGGGTTTATTCTCTAGGAAGAGTCGGTGCATGAGTTGGAGTTGACATATGCTGATTCTTGAATTTTCTGGAGGCAACAGCTGGATTTTATTTTCTTTTTCAGAGGGACATAGAGAGGGAAGTATTGAGAGAAGTAAAGAGGAGGAGTATAAGTGTCAAGCTGGGAATTAAACATTTTGGAGTCAGTCGGCGGGAACATCAGAAGCTGGATTTTTACGGACTGGAGGGAGTTTTTAACTCTATCTTCTCTGCATCTTTGTTTTCTTTGGAGGATTTTTTTTTCTAGTATTGATTGGTGTGTTTTATTTTAATTTTGTAATGAAGAATATTTATGTGATTTCTATCGTACTTGTAATAAATATATTTGGCTAAATTTTCATACTAAGGTTAAAGGTAAAGTTTAATGATTTAAATATTGTTTTCGGATCCACGTAAAATTTATTCTGTGAGCTTGATCGATTGAAGAATTTTATTATTGGATATTTTAATTATCTATATACTCATCTTGATTCATTATGATTTCCGAATACAGTGAATGCTTGAGGAATCCCTGTGGTATTCAAATAGATTTGTAAATGTTTTAATCATCAATCGTTCACGCTCAATCATAAGCGACTATTTTTTCTTGATCTTAAATGCTAAATCTTCCAATTAAACGGAATCATTATTCTAGTTTAATTGAAATAAATCGATCGGAAACAATATCATAAATTATTAAACGAATCCTCAAAACCTTAGTCTTTCTCCATATTAATTCATTTTATCATTTTAGTTTGATTTAGTTATTTTATCAATCTTCATCTGATTGCACGTTTCTTTTAGTAATTTCGTTTCATTGTCTGAATTTATTTTCTTTATCACAAAAGTCAATCCCTGTGGATTCGATCCTGTAAGATACTACAACACCTGTATACTTGCAGGTAAAACTGCACTAAATTTTTGGTTCATTAATTTGAGTCAGAATTTAGGCGCAACAGTGGTCATGTTGTGGAATGCTTATGGTTGTGGAGTTGCTGGATTTACCTCGATTTTCTTGTACATGTGATTCGTTTTTCATTTCGGGATGAGAATGATTTGCCTGTGGTCTAACAAATGGGGAAATGGTGACAATAATGGCTTGGATTCATCAAATAGTCTTGGTTCTACAAAGCTATAGGAAGTAAAATCAACACCTTCTAGAAATATGAGGCATTGTGTATCTTATATACAATTGAAAGAAATAGTTTGGTGGGTTCTTTTGGACCTTCTGCTTTTCTTAATGACATTAGCAAACTTCAACAATAATGCTTATCGTTTATAGATTTTATAAACTTAAAAAATGAAGTGTATATAAATTTTAGATGAGGAATTCAACATTTGACTTATTGAAAAATTTACTATTGGCCAAGAAAAATTTTACTTGCTGGGAATGAAATCTATAAAATTTCAATTAATTCTTCAATGCTTGTGAGAAAAAGACACATTTTATTTATTATGAAGAAGGAAAAGAAGCTCATTTGATATAAGTAGAAAAAAGCCAATACAATTTAAAAAAATGCAACAAAAAAGAAAAAAAAATTGTGAATAGAGGTGGTCAGAAGTATTTGTGACGATTTTTTATACTGAAATAGTAAAATATTTTTAGTCATAAATACATATTTTCAGCGAACATAAGTCGCCAGAAATAAGCTTATTTGTTGTAGTGTAACTAGTTTACCAACAAATAATGTGTTGAAAATTTTGGAGAGTACAAACTTATTGTGTAATCGCTTAGTTGTATTGAATGGTCCTGTGTGTACAAGTATAAAACTTTTATAGTAATCATACCTGTAAAACTTTTAGGCTACGTTTGGATCCTTGAATGAGATCAGCTCCTCTCAGTTGGATTTTATTTTAAATTTATTTTAACATCAAAACACACAAACTTATCTTATATGGAAATAACTCAACTAGGCTTACACTATTGTATTATGGAACATGTCAGTGACAAAATGTCAAAGATTCCTGACTTCCTCTCTCTCTTTCTCGTGTTTTTCCTTCTATATGATGGAACAATGAAGGTGGGTGAGTATATTTTTTATTTTTCTCCTGCACAATATCTTTGTAGTACTTATTAAATAATATGTACATAAATAATGGAATAAAATGTGGGCATGATAGTGTTGTCTTTTTATTTTCAATTTTTTTAATTTTTTTTATAAATTTCTAATAAGAAAAAGTTTGCATATAAAATGTAGTAGAAAATATTGTAAAACTAAAAACAAAATTAGCAACAAGAATTTAACATGGTTGAGAAAACCTCTCCTATTAGCAACATCTAAAAAAGAGGTTGAGCTATCCGTTGTGAATAAATTACGCATACTAAAATAATTCATTGAGTGTGAAACTGACCGTCACATGGACAAGGGCCTCATAGTCATTCACTCACAACAAAAAATTATATTTTACGGGAATTTATGTTTGATTTTTGCTATTTATTACTAAAAGATTTAATAAGTTAATTATCTAATTATTATAATAACTTTTCAATTATTAGTGAGACTCGTATTTTTTTAATTTTTCATAAATACATATAAATTTATTTTAGATAGATTTCATAAAATTTACTCTACTATTTCAACTTATTACTATTTATAAAAAATTAAACTCATATCAACTTAACTCAACATCTAAATATAACTCTTATTATAAGAAAATTAATTATTTACAATTAGTTAATTCTAACGAAATAATTATTTTTAATTAAAATTAATCATAAATAATCTTATAGTTATAAATAATTTAATTACAAAAATTTAATTTTCTTGTAATGCGTATGATATTGAGGCCGATAGCAGATAAAAAGGACTAGGCTGCGCCACAGGTGAAGTACTAGGGCAATTTAGTTGACTTCTTACCCTGAGGGGAAATGTTACACAACCTCCCAACATACTACACTCCACTTTTTTTTAATTTTTTAATTTTTTTTTAATATATTTTTTTAATTTATTCTTTTTAAATTAATTTAATTCTTTTATTCATTATTTATATATTAAATATTTAATAAAAAATAAAATAATAAAAATTAAAAAAAAATATAAAATGTGGGGTGTTGAGAAGTTGTGAAGATTTTTTCTTTATTTTGAGAACATGGTAGCTAGCTAGGTATATATTGGTGGATGTAACACGGGACCAATCCCGACAAGAACAAAAAGTTTTTTTTGTTTTTCATTTATTTATTTATTTTCTTTTTTATTTTTTTATTTATTTTCTTTTTTATTTTTTTATTTATTTTTAACAATATTTTATTAAATTTTTAACTTTCATCTCACTTTATCTTAACTAAACATCCAAATGGCATCTTAATTTGATTTCCTTACGAAACTGTTATGTTACTAGAGTTTTCTTAATTTGCTTGTGAAATTGTCATGCTGTGTAATTTATAAATGGCTCGACCAAAAGGGTACAATTATTTTCCATGAATTGGATTTTTATATTTTGTCGCTATTCATGAAGAACATTTTGTGGGGATTTTCAAGTATCTGATCCAGGATTTTTCGCTGCAAATAACCCATTTATCTTGTATTGGATTACAGACGATATGGATTGGAAGGACGAAATTCGTCGTCGGGAAAGCAAAATAAAGTTCTTATGTTATTTTAAGAAATAGAGAATACAAGAATGTCAAGAATTTTGATAAAGAAAAATAAAATTGGCGAGATGAAACTGCAAAGAATCTTGGGGATTTGTCAATTAAGAGCAATACTACCTGCATGCTAGCACTCTGCACCCTATATAATATCTCACTATGTAAAATCACACTTTTCATCACTCTTAAGTTATATTTGGATAGTGAGTTGAGATAAGATAAGATTAGTTGAGATGAAAGTTAAAAGTTGAATAAAATATTATTATAATATTATTTTTTAATATTATAATTTTAAAATTTGAAAAAATTAAATTATTTATTATATTTTGTGTAGAAATTTATGAAAATTATTATGATGAGATGAGATGAGATGGGTTGAGAGCTCCTCTCAATCCAAACTTAGATTATTAATTGTTTTTAATAAAAAATTAAAAAATTTATTTGTAATGTCACCTAATGGATAAAAACTATAAACACAGAATGAGTGTAATATATAAAGTTTTCCTCTGTGCCCCAAACATACACGAACTATCTGGAGAAGTGTTGCAATTCTAGTGCTAATTAAGGGTCTATTTGGTAATACAATTATTCTCATATATTTTCAAATATTTCCTTTCCAAATATTACTCAAACATAAAATATTTTTCAATTTTAAATTTTTAACTTTTTTATCTAATCATTACCTAATTATCATAAATTTCTCAAACTCCCAAACAAACATTAAAAATAATACTATTTTTAAAAATGTCAGGAAAAAAATTAAAAAATCATAATATTCAAACAATTTTTTTATTTTATAATTTTTTATTCAACTTTTTCTTTCTCATTTCAACACAATCAAATATTTTAACTTAAAATATTTTATCACTATTCATAAATATATATATATATATTGAGATATTCTAAGAAATCAAACGATCTCTAAGTTCGTGCCCATCATGGTTATTGGCAATAAATATATAGAGTGACCATTTCTGTTAAACTATCTCTATTTACAATAAAAGAGTTAGTTTAAAATTTTATGTGAACATGGACCAAAATGCCCCTTTACAAATTCAATGTTAGACTGAAACACCCTTTCTACAAATGCTAATCCAACCAAAATGCCCCTGCAAGAGACCCCTAGCTACATATCCAAATGGACTAAAATACCCCTACAACAAATTAAATTAGATTGAAACAATGTTGACCCAAATCAAGTTGGAATCTCTAGAACTATCGACAACTAAAAATCTCCAGAACCATACAAGAAATCTCCACAAGCAAAAACCATAAATCTCTTGAAAAACTTACCAACGGAAGCATCTAAGAGATCCCATGGTGGAGTCAACCCAATGACCTAAGACAAAGTTTAGAGATCCCAGGAGCTTAGTGTGAACTACGTTACACCCAACCCAACCCATGACATCGTGGACCCAATGACCCACGAGACAGTTAAGAGATCCCAAGACAAACTTGACCTAGTGACCCACGGGACCCCTAGACCATGGTAGCATCAACCCAATGATCCATGGCAAAGTTAAGAGATCCCAAAACCACGATGCAACTCACAGCCATGGTAAAGATGGATAACGGCACCCACAAGCATATAAAGGATGGACCATGTAGCAATCCACATTAGAGATGGACATTGCGATATTGAACTGCGTCAACGTGACCCCCTGAGCACTTTTGTTGCCTATTGTGCTTGCCAAGTTCCTAGGTGATGAGTACTTTTTGGTCGACCTCCAGGTCAAACACTTTGTTAGCCCCTCCATTGTGCTTGCACTGGGGGTAGCATTTTCCAACGTGTGCTACACTTTTGCTTGCCCCTAGACGAACCTTCATGCTCATCCACGAGGCATTTCCTTCACCAGTGTTCGCCTCAAGTTTGATCTATTATTGCTGGCCCCAAGGTTTGAGTTATTGCTGCTCGCCCTGAGGTTTGAGCATTCTTTGCTCGCCCAGGGTGAGGAGCTCTTTTTGCTTGCTCTAGGGTGAGAGCACTTTTGGTTCTTGGCACTTTTATTGGCCCCTCCACCCAAAGGAGCACTTTTGCTCGCCCTTGGTCAAGCCCTCATGCTCTGTCATGGTGCACGTCGAGGAGTCAAGCATTTTTGCTCTTCAAGGGGGCTAGCTTTGTTTCTCCTCATGATGCTCACCTCGGGTACGACCCCCCAGGTTGGTCACTTTTGCTTGCCCCCCTACGGTGCTCGCATCAGAAGAACACTTTGCCATCTTGTACTTGCCTTGGTAGCGAGCACCATTACTCTTTATAGCACTTGCTTGGGTTCAAGCTAATGTTACTTGCCCCCAAGTTCGAGTAAAATTTGCTCACTTGGGGTACAAGCTCTCTTTGCTTGCCCCAATATTTGAGGCGGTGAATAGTTTTGCTCACCTTTTTGGCTGTGGGTGCTTTTTCTCACTCATCCATCACCTCGAGCTCTTTTGGTTGCCCTTTCTAAATCTTTATGCTTGTTAATGGTGCTCATTGTGGCGAGCACTACAGCTTTTCACAAACTTTTGCTTTCCTTGTGTGTGATCTGTTGTTGTTCGTCCAAGGGTTCAAGTTGTCTTTACTCACCCTGAGGTGTGAGCACTCATTGCTCTCCCTTAGGTTTGAACACTCTTTGCTGAGTACCCCTGAGTTTTAGTAGTTTTGCTTGCCTTGGAGTGTGAGCATTCTTTGCTCGCGAGTGCAAACACTTTTATTTGCCTTATGTCCGAGATGTTGTTGATTGCCCTAAGTCCAAACGCTCTTTGCTTGCCCCAAGTTCCAAGCGCTCTTTGCTCACCTTTGGGTTCAAGCAGTTTTGCTCATCCCGAGGTCCGAGGACTTGTCTTCTATGGTGATGTTTTGAAATCATCACTTCTTCTTTTATTTTTTATTTTTTTAATTTCAAATCATCTTTATATAAAAGGGAGTCTGGGATGTTCGCCTCCTACTAGTAAATTTAACAATAAAAAAAAATTGAGGATTTCGGCATTGTTTGGTTACCAAGTCTAGTCCAACTCAACTCAACTCATCTAATTATTATAATTTTTTCAACTTCCAACACAAAATATAATAAAAAATTCAAAATTTTTAAATTCCAATTCAACTTTTTTAAATTTTAAAATAATAATAATATTAAAAAATAATATTTTAAATTTTCATCTCAACTCAACTCACTATTTAAACTGGGCCTTAATCTATTTATACTGTTTTTATAACCAGAAATTTTTTCGGCAAAAAAATTCCAAAACCTAATACTAAATGAGTATTTCAGTCAATCATTTAAATACATTATCAAACTTCAAGGCTAGTACTGCTTTCAATATCTATTTAGTGCAGCGTTATGTTGAGACTTTTTCTCGGTAGCCTGCTTCGTTTGAAAAATTAGAATCGCTCGAAAACGACGAGTTCACGTGACCATTTAATATTGAATAAATGGTCTATTATCGTCACTTTCATTTTTTTTTTTTTCCTAGATCGTCACTTTCATTTATGCAAGAAATCTATGATCTTTCACTTTCATTTATATTATTGTAAGTATATTTTTTTACCGAATCATATGATTCAAATAGTTTAGGGCGCTTAGATCCTATGAAAAAAATCACTTGTATGTGTTATATTATGAAAATGAATGGACGAGATCTATTGAGATGATTAAATGAGTAAATCACGTCCTTCCAATTTTTAACCCAACTTATTCAATGATATTTTCACTAAAATATGACCCCAACTACTGCATGTTTGATCCACATAATTAACTTTTATCATTTTTCAACACGACCATTCATCTTTCAAATGGGTTTTTTATATTCTTAAATTCAATTTATAAGTCGGTGTGGAGTACACACATGGGATGCATATACCGTTAATGTAGCAAGATTTAATTTTTCTTTTTTTAAAGTTACAAATTTAAATCTTGTAAATTAAATCGTGCCACATTAATACTAATGTAGATTGTATATTTTCTAGATTGACTCCAGAATAAAATAATTACTCATTTATATTCAAACCAATGAGTATATTCAACCCCAAGAATTATTAAGTACTAGAGCGTATCCTTTTTCCGAGTTCAAATAAAAAGATGCAAATCAAAGTCATGGTCGTGTTGACAATAAGATTAAGGCTCATGGTCGATAGGAGGCCAGCCATAAATATAATATAGAAATTTCTATTGTTGAGCCATTGATCCAAGACTCAGTACTTCTTCTAGAAAATCTCCAAGACTCCAAGGCTGAATGGGAATTTCTCGCACGCGTGTTTGACCATTACAATATTATATATTTCATACTGCATGCTTTGAATGGAGAAACTTATATCTTATATATACTCCAAAACCCAGTTTTAATAAACCATTCTTTCTTGAAAACCCCAGCAGTTTCCTCCCCTTGGAAATTAAGCAGCAGCTCTGTGTCTCTCAGTTGATTACGTACAGTATCAAAGCTTTAAACCCAGCTAGCATGGCAGACAAATTGACAGAAGATCAGGTGGCAGAGTTCCGAGAAGCCTTTTGTCTCATTGACAAGGACTCGGACGGTGTGTTTCTACCAATCATCTCTCTGTTATTAGTTCTTGATATTGTGTGTAATGCATGGTTCATCGTTTTACGATCAATATTTGGCAGTACTTTAGGAATTCTATATTTGAGATAGGCGATTTTGGCCTTTGAATTTTCAATAGCACGTATGCACGCACGCCCAGCAAAATTCATAGAATGAAATCTTCAAGCGAATACTTCAAAAATACCCATAATGAAAATCCCCTTAAATTCCTTACCGATATTCTCAATTGGAAAGAGATAAATATATGAAATGAGTTCCACAATATTTATTGAGTATTTGATATTATTAAAAAACGCGGGCATGCATGCACCAGAAATGACGCTGTATGACTAGTCACTTCATGCACCAGAAACAATACATACGTTTTGTTTGGTTCATAGGCTCTGTTTGACTTATTCTGATTTGTATATATATGCTGTAGGGTACATTACTATGGAGGAATTGGCAACGATCATTCAGTCATTGAATGAAAACCCCACAAAAGAAGAAGTTCGAGACATGATTGGTGAAGTTGATGCTGATGGAAATGGGACCATAGACTTTGAGGAATTCTTGAATATTATGGCAAGAAAAATGAAGGTATGTACGTTGCAATATTATAATATATAGATGTCCATGTTATATAAATATTTTACAAGGGAAATTATTAATTTTAATTTGGAGGTTTGTCTTATCTTTATAGCTTCTTAAATATTTGTTAGATGATGTTGATGAGGATATGATTCTACTAGGAAAATGTTGCCGATGAGCTAAAAGAAGCCTTCAAAGTTTTTGACAGGGATCAAGATGGATATATTTCAGCTAATGAGGTAAGGCTTGCCTGCGTTGAACATATAAAACGCTCTTGATCTCTCTGTTTTCTCTTACACTTTGATCTCTTGGGTGTATCAATCCAAAATCCACCAACAGTCCTCACGCGTTCGAGCGTACTAACGTACGCTAGCTAGCAATATTTCATAATTTTATTGTTAATCCTCACTTATGATTAGGAACAAATTTACCCAAAGATAAAATATGAAAGACAACAAAAGTTGTCTGCAAATGACTTCCACATTTTTATTAACCTTTACGCCTCTCACACTCCTCTCTTATCTGCCTTTCCTCTGTATGTACTCAATTTGTTTCTTATCTTGAAAACTTAGGTCATGAAGCTGACACAATGATATTAAAAATATTATTGAGTTATTTTTTTAGATTTATTTTTATGTTCTTTGACGTATATTATGGCTTTTCACGTCATAAGAATTCCTGATCACGAACCATGGGACATGTGTAACCTTTCCCACATATATAATCACTTAACTCTCAACTTGGAATTCAATTCAACCAAAATATTAAAAAAAAACCTTAGTACAGCTGCAGTTCACCCAAAATTCCTCTAAGTTAGGCCAGTGCAATGACCCACCCAAGTAATATATTGGCCCGACCTGAGGTGACCCGTGACCCAGACGCATCAGAAACAATCCGACTAGACCCGTAATGGTTCGGGTCGGGTAAAACTATCGGTTTTTAGATTTATATTTTTCCTCATCTCCCTGCTTCTCCCTTTCTCACGTAGAGCCGCCTACTGCCTTACCACAACTGCGCATTGCTTGTGCTCCAATCCGGTACACCCACAAAGATGCTCGCCCTCTCACCCATCTTGGCACTGGCACCACCCCCAAAGCACACCAAGCGCAGAGCCCCAAAATGTCTCGGAGTCTACTTCACCCCTGGGTTCCCTTCTTTTCTCCCCAAAGATGCCGATAATTTCAGGTCAACTTATCGGATAATTGTATAATGAGTAGTTGTATGAAGCCATTGATACGGAGCAAGAAAAGTCCAGTGGTTCTTCTCCATAGTTTTGACAGAGAAATTTGGAGCATGAGAAACGAAACATGCCTCAGCAAATCGACTTGATCTTGGAGCTTTGGCCGAACGATGATGGTGAACAGCAAAGGAGAATGCTGATGGAGACTACGACAGAGAATAGTGATGGAGAATGCCACTAGCTAGGGTTTCTGTAGGCAGCTGAAGTGTTTGCTTGGAGTACTCGATTGCTTGGAGACACGATCGAGGAGAGAGAGAGACTCTGTTGCTTGAGGCGTGATCAAGGAGAGAGAGAGACTCGGTTTCTGCAGGCGTGATCGAGGAGGGAGAGAGAAAGAGAGAGAGGTCTACGTTTTCTGAAGGGAGATACGGCCTACGGGTATGGTTAAATGCTTCGGTTTCGCCCGTTATAATAATTGGATGACCCGCTTCTGATTTTAACCCGCTTTTATCGCACTGGTAGGGTCAGGCCTATCGGTTTGAGCGGGCCAGGCTCATTTTTGCACAGGCCTACTCTAAGTTGTGCCCTTCAAGTATTGGTTCATTCTCCATGGTAATGAGAAAAGACCACAACAAGCTTCCCCCGTTCATTTCTAGCAAACCCTCTCCTAGCACGCACGTACAGTTTCACATTTCTATAACATTCACCCGGCCATATTGAGTTTAGCCTGTTTGGGAATATACTGTTCTTAAGTAGTTTTAGATATTTTCAAATGAATGTCAATGTGAACATGACATAAAAGTATCTCCATTAATAATGATTAATTTGTTCGGGCTTTTATTTCAGCTTCAAATTATGAATTTGAACATGGCTGCCATAATCAGTTATTACCATATATACCTACCTTGACTAAACAAAGACACTTTTTGTTATGTAGCTGAGACATGTAATGATAAATTTGGGGGAGAGATTGACAGACGAAGAGGCTGAGCAGATGATTAAAGAGGCTGATTTAGATGGTGATGGTCAAGTCAGCTATGAAGAGTTTGCAAGGATGATGATGCTCAGTTGATTTAAAACGTAATAAAAATAGAGTCATGAATGTTTAATGCCCCCATGCCTTTCCTTTCGTTAATGCTAGTGATTTCAATTTGAAAGTACGCTTGCCACATGTTTTAGAATTAGTTTGAATGAAAATTTAGTAAGTAAACTTGATAAAAAGTAGAGTTTGTGTAAACCTCCCTCAATGTTTTCATGCAGAGGCGTATTAAGAAGCTAGGAAGATTACAATCTGTGCAAGCATTGTAATTTGCATAAACTTATGAATGGTTTTAGATGGATCAATCAAGTCTATGTGATTACATAAAAGCAATTCTACAAACTAATGTGGTTTAACGTGATTTGTCAAATTATAAAGTTAATTTTATTATAAAGTGAAATCTAACAGATTAAATAAAATTACGTCAGTTTGTGAGATTACTATTGTATAATTTTTTTATTTTTTTAAATGTAGCACTCCTCATGTGATTAATGCATAATAAATATAAAAATTGGTAAAGAAAAAATGTATTAGAGATTCGAAAATTTCAAATTTGATACTCATTTATCACTAAATCTTCTAGTCCTCAATCCATTTGTAATGAGCTTATAAGGAGTGTGTGCTCCTTAGTCGTTGGAAAACAAAAAATAAAAATAAAATAAAGTTCTTTTCATGCATCCACATGCAAATAGAAGAACAAAAGAAAAAAACAGTTCGCTAATTCAAAGTTCATGGCTTGGAGAGCTAGCCTTGGTACTCATACATATAGTACATGAAAAAGAAAAAATATCTTTTGTAAAAAGAAAAAGGTCTTTAGCCCTTTCTACTAGAACTATTGTGGACGGCATGCGCGAGCCAAATGCTTGATTTCACGAACCCTGACACATCCTTTGGCCAGCTCAGTTTCAACCAATGGTCCTCGATCAGGCCAGCTTCACTTCAACCAGTGGTCCTTAAAGCAAAGCTCTAGTCCTTAGGATTGGTCCATTTTGCAAAGCACTGGTCCCTGGACCAATGCTCTCGATGTACGCACTAGTCCCCGAATCACTGTCATTTGTCACACGCACTGCTCCCCGAATCACTGTCATTTGTCACACGCACTGCTCCTCAATCCAGTGCACCATGAGCATGGTCCTTGGATCTGAGCTCCTCCCTACATCGACAACGCCAGACGACGTACTGCACTAGTCTATTGATGAGTATAGGTGATTGTGTTATCGCTAGTCAGGTGATACAGGTGATGCCAATGAGTCATGACTAGTCCGTGGAACAGCGCAAATTGGATGGCATTGACTCTAAGGACCAGGGCAATGTGCACCATTTGTACATGACCGGAGGGTAGCATCATTAGCCTCAGGCTTCTTGAGGCTTAAGTTTTAGGAAAGCTAGGATATCACTCTATTTAGGGTTTTTATTTATTGAAGGTAGTTAATTAGGGTAAGAAGTAGAACTTAGGCTATGAGGCTAATTGTGTCTATTGGTTGGAGATTTATTAGTCGGTAGATAGAATTGGACCTAGAATTAGATTTTGATTTAGGGAGGAGTGTTCGCCGGCCCATTAGGAGCTGGGCAAGCTCAAAGATTTCTTTGCCAAAACCCACAAATAGCCCATAAAGCCAAACCCACTAAAGCCCTAGCCAAATCCCCCTGCATAGTCCAATTCCAAGTCACATTCAAATTTCAACTCTGCTCAAAACACAACTCTTAATGCTAAGTTTAGATGTTAAATGAGTTGAATTGAGTTATGAATAATAGTATTTTGTGGATTTTATTGAGATGTGTTTAATTTTTTAGGTTGAAATAAGTCTTAACTTTTTTATGTGAAGTTAAAACAATAGTAAGTTTCATCAATAATTAATTTGAGATGAGTTGAGTTTAATTTAACAGACAAATGAGCAACTATAACTCCTACCTATTTCAAACTCTATCCTCAACTAAGAATCCCTAGGCTTGCCACCCCTATATCCCTAGTTTCCCCACATTATAAAACCAAATAAGCCTCATTCTTTTCCCCCTAAACTGAATCCCTAGCCCTCACGCACCTTACCTCAATACACAAACCTGTTAAGCACTGAAGTCAAGCCAATTCAACCCTAGTAATTAAGCAATGCACCTCCACCACTCATTGGAGCAAGCTTCCGCCCTCGGTAACGCCCTTCTCTTTCTCTTTTGTTAAGGGATTTGGTTGTTGTTATTATAGCTTAAGGGAGGGAAAGAAGGATAGGTGATAATGCCATGAATTCATAGTTGTGATACTTAAATTAAGATTCAGTTTTATGAACGAATAGAGTGTGTGCTTGTTGTGGTTGATCTTATTGTACTATATTGCATGGATATGCACGGGTTGTACAAAGAATATGTGTTAATTGATGCAGTGAGTGATTCAATGTATGTTAGAGATCATTCCACGCGACCCACGGCTAAGATGTTTTAATTGCATGGACAAGCTTGTACCAAGTGATCATTGGTATTTCGGGCAGCATATATATAGTATATATATAGAATGATAGTCATTAGAAGGGGAAGCACCAAGTCGAACTCATCTCGATCTCCCCCTTGATGCTCTACGTAGATGACTTTAGGTTGATCATATGCAGGTTAAGAATGATATGAATTAGATTGGCAAAGGCAAGGTGTGGTAAGTTATGAACTTTAAAGACTAGTTGATCATATGGATTAAATGAATAGTCACAAATTGAGCATGCCTTGTAGCTAGGTTTGAACGTAGAATGATATATTCACTAAATGGCAACATATAATTGCATGCAATAAGGTGGTATGTGAGAAAGGTTACAAATTTCATGAGTATCAATAAGAGATAGTTCGGGAGTATAGATGATTATGCAATGATCAGAAGATCAAGGCATTGGCTACATACATGCCATGGTTTGATCTCTAAGATGAACATAGGCTTGCTGATTTTGGGAGTGCATTAGTATTAGTGATGGATGGATGTAATATATATGATAGGATTTTATCATGTTAGCTAGCTTGAGGAGTCAAGTCGGCTAGAGTACATGTAAGTTAGGCTTTATAACGATATTGATAGTTCAAGGAAAATGGGTAATGTGAGATTGCGTGAAGTGACATGGCGGTAGAGGAATGATTAAAATGATTACTGTGGAGTCATAATTATAGGCTATTATTGTTTATGGACTCGTTAAGGTACTTTTATGTTAAAAGGCTCTAAGTGAGAACATGATGAAGGAAAGTGAAGGATTAATGGGTTGTTTAGATACTACAAATATATCATAATATTTTAAATAGTAATAAAATTGTGAATAACAATCAAATAGTTTGATTTAAGATGTTTTATAAGGTTTTAAGAAATAAGAAAGAAAAATAAATAAAAATATTATAAAGTTGTAATGATTAGATAAAAAAATTAAAAATTAAAAATTAAAAATTGAAAGTACTTTTTATTCCAGTGATATTTGAAAAAGAAATATTTAAGAATACATGAGAATAGTCGTGTTTCTAAACAAGCCCTAAATGGTCATGAGTTGCCTCATTAGGCAAACTTCTAGATTTAAGTTGTCTATGCCTTAAATAGATTCTCATATAACTGCGGGCACAAACACGTGTGAAAAAAATCCTACCCTAATTGATATACATAAAAACACAACCCACTACAATGCAATTATATTCAACTAGGCTTCAATTTGAATAAAAGACAGCAAATTATGCCACCATTAGAATTACATAGAAGAATTCATAGAGATCTAGAGAGAGATTTTTGGGTTCGTTTGGATTCAGAGATAAGATATAATGGTTTTAGATAAAAGTTAAAAGTTGAATAAAATATTGTTAGAATATCATTTTTTAATATTATTATTATTTTGGTATTTGAAAAAGTTGAATAGAGATTTAAAAAAATTATATTGTTTATTATATTTTGTATAAGAGTTTAAAAAAATTATAATAATTAAGTAATATGAGATGAGAAATATGAAATGAGATGAGATAAAACACTCTCTGAATTCAAACGAGTTCTAAGAACTTCCACTGAAGTAAACTTTATATTGAAATAAAGTTATTCAAATATATTGAAATAAATTTAATGTTATATTTAGACTTTATAAAAGTGATTGGTTATGCAAATATACTGAAATAAACACAGCCTCCACTCCTTTGAAATTTACAAACCATTGGTTATTAAGCAAAGTAAATTCATATGATTGAATATTATGTGTTGAATGAAAGGTCTTCAATCAAATTTGTTCCACTTTGTATTGCTGTTTAATTTTATCTTTCCATTTCATTGACACACAAATTCACTATTAATTAATATTGTTAAATCTCATAATAATAATAATAATATTAAAAAATAATAATATAATAATATTTTACTTAACTGTTAATTTCTATCTAAATCCAATATCCAAAACTTCCTAACGCGGCAATGACCAGAACAACAACGTGGCCTTCATCGTCGATCATCTTTCTCCATTCTCACTCGTTTTTCTTCCCAAAACACAAATTATTTCCAACTAATCGTCGGAGGAAGAGTTGTGTAGATGTTGCTAGGGCTGTTCATCCGGGCTGGTTTTTATCCGATCTGGCCCGGAACCCGGAAAATCGGATTTCCGGTTGCGGTTTTCGGCCCGGATGAAATCCGGGTCGGACTCCGCATTTGCAAAACCGGATACATCCGGTCCGGACCTGGGTATGAAACCCGGGTTTGTATAAAAGCTTCAAAAAACCGTAAAGCCTCGTCTCCTGTGACCCGGTCTCCCAACTTCCCAAGTCCTCTCTCTCTCTCTCTCTCTCTCTCTCTCTCTAACACACAAAACCCTAGCCACCCTCTTAATCTCCTTCGTTCTTCACTCCCCAACTCCCCCACTAGTGACCACAATCTCTCTGTCGTCGAGCTTGAGCTTGGGATCCCGCAGTCTGAGAGTCTTCAATCTAGTGTCGATGCAGAAAAACCCTCTCTCTCTCCCTCTCGGTAAGTCTCTCTCCTGATCTGTGAACAATGAATTTAAATGTGATAGATCTAGTGATTTGGTGAACTGGGTCTCTCTGTGCTTGGATAGATCTAGTGATTTGCCGAATGGGAGTTTTAAGGTTTTTTTTTGGGATTTCTCTTTTTCTATCTTAGTGGGGTTTTTTTTTTTTTTTTTTTTTTTTTTTTTTTTTTTTTATCATTTGGTTCTTGTTCTTTATTGCTTTTTAAATGACTATTGGCACCATTGGCAAGATGTATTTGCTGGAGGTGTTCTAGGTATGTTTTTGTATCATCACTTAGAAAATGAAATCAGGATCAGATTTTCAATATATAACTTTAGCAGCTTTACATGGTTCATCGTTTGCAGGGCTAGCTGTGGTAGCATTTTGCTACCTTTGTCTCAAAACATTAGTAAAAGTTTTATGGTATTACGTTTTTAATTGGTAAAAGTAAAGTTTGTTGAAACATAATGAAAAGGTTGTCCTCGTACACAAAAAGTATATACAAGAACATACCTAATTATAACAAATGAACTAGAAAGTACACGGGAAGTTTTATAGTATCATTACATTTTTATAGAAAGTACACATGAACTAGAGATTTTGTTTAGATCTGAGTCATTTTGGTTTCTGTTTTACATGAGTATTTTTGTCTAAGTGTTTTGCTTTCTGAGTCGAAATTTCTTACAAATATCTGTCTAAAAATTTTGAACAGTTTTTATTTTTTATTTTTTGGGTACAGATCGGAGTCGAAATGTTGCCTCTGTTTTTCCTTATATCTGAACAATTTTAGATGTCCTCTCTATTTTTCCACTCAGGAACAAACAATGTTTTTTTTAGATCTGAATATATCTGTGTCTCGAGTCATCTAAAGGAAATCTTTTTTCTTAGTTCAGATCTGCATTTTCTTTTTTTCTAAATATTTGTGTGATTTTGAATTTGGGTTAATAAGTAGTTCAAATTATTGATGACCCATGCATGAAAACTTATGCTCACTTAATATTATAATTGTTTTTTTTTCCCAATCTGGGTTTAGCAAGTATTTCAGATTATTGATTTTGGGAGAATTTCTTGGGTTTCTAAGCATGAAAGATGAAAACTTTAGGGAGAAACCATTACATTGCAGGAATATACTTGCTCACTTTTCACTTCCCATGCCAACATATATTGAGTTGGTTAATATTGAGTATGCATCCACTGAAGTTGGTTAATATTGAGTTGTAAGAAATTTTGATTGGGGTCATGCAAAATCAAGTGAGCCATGGAGACATAAGATTTTTTGGAATGAGTTTAACCTTTTGCAAACATCACTCATTTAAAAAATATATATATGTAGAGTATTTGTGTGATGCTAGGGTATGGACAAATTAGTAAAATACGTGTGCAAATTTTGTTCATTGGCCAATTAACACTAATGTGGTGATGGCGTTGACTTTAAAGGGGTAATTTTTAGTTTTTTTTTTTTTCCTTTTTTGGTATGGTTGGTGATATAATGTATTCTGTATATGTGATTGCAGAGACTTGAAGTCTTATCTGTTAGTCGAATTAAGTACTAAGAAAGGAAAAGCATGTTGATGAAAAAGAAGCTCATGTTCTCATGTTGAGAGGTTAGATGGGATTTAGTACTTCCCCTGCTTTGGGTGCAAGACAACCCAGAAAAAAGAGTGAGCTTACATATCTGCGAAGCGCCAACAGCGGCAATTTTGTGGGCCAATGGTGGCATTGACCTTTTCTTTCTTGTATTTTTTGGTAGTTTATGATTGTAAGGAGTAAGCAAGTAGCACAGGTTTTTGGCTTAATTTGAGTTACTTGATTTGAGCTAATAGCTGATAGTTTTAGATCCATTTTTTTCTTTTTTCTTCTTTTTTTTTTTTTTTTTGGGAAGGGGGGTTTAAAATTTACCCCTTTAACCTCTATGTACTTATAGGTGATGGGGAGAGTATGATTTAACTTACCAATTTAACAGTGGAAGCATCCAAACAGAGAATGCAATTTAGAAATGCTTCTCTCTGGTAAAGATGGTTAACTCAAATGTTGATCACCCTCTTATGTTTATCCACAAAAGCTACAAGAACAATTGTAGAAGTTCGTATAATGTCATTATTGTGACAGCACTGCTTCACGCATTTTTCAAAGATGTTTACATTCGAGTAAAAAAAAAATGTTGGCACTGAAGAGTGAAGATTATGGCTCTGTTGTGCTTGTAATTTGCTAACAGGAAAAAAAAATCGGGTTCAATCCGGAACTCGGAATCTGGTTTTTTCAAAATCTGGATACATCTGGATTCCGGACCGGATCTGACCCGGCTTAACCCGATCCGGGTTTCGGTCCAGATTTGAAATTCGGATTGCAGTTCGGGTGTACCTAAGTTTCCGGGTTGGAACCCGGATGAATAATCCTAGATGTTGCTGGAGTTCAAATATATGTTTTATAGAGAGAAAGTAAAGTGAATGAGTGAAGAATGTATGGATACGGTTAGAGGAAAAATCTTTTAATTTTTATATTTTAATTTAAAAGATACGTTAATAAGTTCACTAATTATGTAAAAGATCGAGGTTTATAACTTTAATACTTTATTACCATACGCAGCGCGGAGATGCTGTGCTCGGAATCCGGATGGGCAATCGATAGCCGGGGTTTCTGGACTTTCCTCGACGTTTCTGAGCTTTCCTCAGTGAGTTCTTCCTCAGTTCCTCGAACCTCTACACACAATTTCTAATCCAGTCGATCCTTTAATCGAACTTATGGGTACTCCTGCGTCACCAAATCTCGACGACTACTCAGCCGCTTCTACAGTCATCACGTTCGAGCGCCCGCTCCCCTTGCTCCGTGGTCCCATCCATGCCGGCCCCGCCGACGATCCCACTGCCGGGCCCTACCTCCTCGCATTCCGGGACTCCCGAGCCTGGACCTCCGCGCTCCAAGCCTGCCAGTCCAAAATCGTCCAGCAGTGCGAAAGCGGGGCAAGAGTCGGGTGCGCCCTCGCGGCGTCCGACAAATGCAAACCCCCCTGGTGGCACGCAGTGATCGGCCGGAAACCGACGGATCTAAGAGAACGAGATCGGTGCGAAGAGCGAGAAATGGAGGGTTGTTTCGTGATGGCGAAGGACAAGTGCATCGGGTTCGCCAGGGACAAGTGCGCGACGCCTTTCCGAGATGCGCGGATTGCCGTCAGGGAAAGGCGGGTGATTCCGAAGGACCTTAGGAAGTTAATTTATTTGGCGTCGGTCCTGGATAGGAGTACGTGGGTTGATCTGATTCTATTGGATCAATTGAATTCGCGGGCTTTAGCTCCAACGAATTATAGGGCGAGCGAATTGCTCGGCTCTGATCCTGAATGTTTTGAAGTAGGTGGTGGCGGAAAAATCAGAAACGCTGCTCTTGAAGCTGGTCTGCCGCAAAGGTAAGTTTGGTTGAAATTTTGTTTTCCCTGATTTAGCATGAAAAAGAGTAGGAAAGATTTAAAGCGTGTTCGAGTGAAGAACATTAGTGTTTTGTGGTGGTAAGACGGATTAATTGGTCGCCATGTTTGATGAGTATTTATTGGCGTTTACCATGGCATAACTTGGATTGTTGTGCAGATGAACTTCTTGTTCAATTGTACAGAAACTTGAGGCCATAGGAATGATTTTGATGATAAGTTGTGTGATTTTCTTTTTGTTTTTAATACAAAAATACTCATCCATCGTAGGAATTACTTTTTACGTTGTATTTTAAAAAAGCTCATTGGGTAATCTGGCACCCGGATACTCTTGGACAGCTATGGCTAGCACGTGAATTTTTTGGGAGAAAATATTAGATCTATAGGAATAATCTCCTTCGCAACCTTTCTATCTCCCTTTGGAGTCTCATTTTGATTTGTTGAGGTTGTTAACTACTCTTTGGGAGTCCGTAGCTATGGATGTTCTTTGAGGCTATTACTTTTAGCGTTTTGCTTCATTCTTTTGATAATTGCGTTTTGCTTTATTCTTTTGATAAGTGCGTTTTGCTTCATACCATCTAACTAATGCCAGGAACTGAAAATGAATTAGCAGCCAACCTATAAGCACGAAGCTTGTTGCCTCTATAGTTCTCCACTTTTTTGCGGCATTAGATTCCAGAAGGTGTTGGTAAGGAACATCAATATTTCCTATTTTGGTTGCACATCAATTGTATACCATTCCTTTATTCTGTTACAATGTTCACTTGAAATGAACTTATCAAAAAAAAAAAAAATGTTCACTTGAAATGAGCACGTGTATTGTGTTACAGCTTGTTGCATTTCTTGGTTGAGTTTTAGCTAGCCAATCATTGGGCACATGAAACTGTAGGCCCAATGTACTGTTGTTTTTTTCTACAATAAACTGCTTGTCTATAAGCTTCATTCTTCTTTGATAGATTATTGCGACATGTTATGTAATACCCCCTCCCTGGTTAGGAATGCTTCTCACTTTTAAAACAATTTTCTTACAAGCCGGGTATAAAAGATTCCATAAAACGAAAACAACCAAACTTTATTAAATAAAAGAGAGTTATAGGTAGCATATAAATTTTTTTTCAAATCTTGTGTTAATTCACAAAATCACATATTAAAACCTAAATTAAAACTGTTCTAATAGTCTAGGCCCTTTTTTTGTATAAGTAAGTTATAAAAGAGCATTTTCAATCACTTTTAGTTCATTTATATAGTTACATATACATTTTTTTTCCTTTAATCCACTGATGGCCAGAACTTGATCATCCTCTGTCATGGGCATAACTAGGTGCGCTGCTGGTGAGCCATTCCAGGCATTGCAGTCCACCCTTTATCTCTGGTACCGTAAATAATCATTGTTATAGCCCCTTTTCGAAAAACATTTATCTCTTGCATTCATTTTCTGTCCGATCTTAATCTTATCCTTTCCTTATTCTTTCAAATCTTTCCTTTTCCTTTCCCCTTTTCCCTTCATTTTTCCATCTTTCATTCCTTTAATATATAATGATACAATAAGTATATGATGGCAAGTAAAAGCATACAATTTATTCCATTGTATTCATCATGTTATATAATAATGATAGGGTACATTTACTTCTTACTTATCAAAAAAAAAAAAAAATGATAGGGTACATGTAACATGGGCTTCTAATGAACAGTCTATGCATAGTATATCTTTCAAAGCAGGTACATATCATATAGCTTCGCTAAAAGAGCATTTTTGTTTACAAAATTAGCTAGAAGGGTATGATCATAGTTGCTTACCACTTAGTTTTGTGCAAACAATCAACAATCACATCAACATGCACCTATATAAATCACATATATATCATAATATCAATTTCTATCTAAACATTGATCCTTTAACCTAGAAGACAGATCATGCCCTTGACATGTAAAAGAAACACATGGTGTGCTATAATATGCTCAATGGTGACTGTCAAAGTGCCTGTTCTATGGTTTAATTCTATTTTGTCCGTTCGCTAAGGTTCTCAGTTGCACAGCAGGTAAAAGCTCTAAATTTTGATCCAGTGATGTGATGTAAACATGCATACTAACATATGGTCGGGAGGGTTGTTTTAGGTTTAACTCTAATGAGAGGAATTAATAAAAATCAGGTTCTAGGTCTCAGGTAAGTACGTTTTGCTGCCAAAGCTTTTCTTTTTCTGGTTTCCCTTTATGCTGTTAACATGGACAGTATCATGTGGCCATAGCTTGCTTTGAGTTTCACTGTTATGGTATGCCTATGCACGTATTTGTATTATGGCATGTGTAATTTGCATGACATCCTATTTTAGGTGCTTTTTGAGGAATTTACCCCCACCCCCCCTCCCCGGTATCTCCAGTCTAGTAACAGCATTCAGATGGCCTTTTTGATGTGGTAAAGCATGTGTGTATACTGTGTGATTCCCTTTTGAAATCATGGTATAAACATGACCAGTTGGCTCTCCTAGGCTTTGGAAACTGACAGATTTATTGGTCAATCCATAACTTGGTGAGTTTGATGAGTATAGTCGATCCAATGAAGAAAAGTAACTGAAAGTATTAGTTACTACACGATCAATAAGTATTCTTCGAATCTTGAAGTCCTTGATTGTTGAAACTCAAGAAAGAATAGATGGAAAGGGATGGCAGAGTCTGAGGATTGTTTTCTTGGCTGTTCTTGGTTCTCGAAGATTGGAAACTGTAGGGTTTTGCAAGGAGAAAAAGGGGTCACACAACACAGAATCTTGGGGTTAATTTTGTTGAAAGAAAATTGGGGTTGGATGAGGGAGAAGGGGTGGCAGCTCCTATTGACCAAGATATAGATGCTAGGGTTTGCTATAGTTTAAAATCTCAAGGCTTCTTGTGAGTGGCAGAGTGATAGGGTTTCTGCGGGGTTGTTTTTTCTGAATTGAGGACTCTAAGGAACATAGCTTAAGTGACAGCCATTGGATAATTTTTAGGGAGTGTGCTGCAGCTTTACTAGTGATTAGGGCTTTCAAAAAGTTTGGGTCTTTCTTGAATATATGTGTGCCGGCTGATATGGTGTTGTTTCTTGGAAGATTTAGGGTTTGCTGATCGTGATTTCTTGTGGAGTGGAGTGGAGTGGGTGAGGAGGTCAAATTCCACCTAGTTAGGTGGGAGAAGGTATGTAGCCATATCTCCAATGGTTTTTTGGGCATTAGAAATATGAGAATCTTTAATCAGGCATTATTTGGAAAATGGTTGTGGAGATACAATAAGGAATCAAGAGTCCTATGGAAGTTGGTGATTGAGAGCAAATATGGAGGCTTATTGATGGTGTACTAAAGAAGTGAGAGGGGCATATGGAGTGGGGTTATGAAAACACATAAGAAGAGGATGGGGGGTCTTTACTTGACACACAAGATTTTGTTTGGGTGAGGGTTCGAAGATTAAATTCTGGAGTGATATTTGGTATGGTAACAGTGCTCTAAAGGATTTGTTTCCTTCACTTTTCCCGGTTGCAAGTGCCAAAGATGTTTCAGTGGCTGAAGTCATGGTGATATCGGGGGAGCAAATCCAGTGAAATATCAATTTTAGTTGAGCGGCACAAGATTGGGAAATGAGCCGTTTTGAAGCCTTTTGTACTCCATAAAACCGAGCAACTTGCAAGAAGATATGTTATGGTGGATACCTGCAAGTAAAGGCTCTTTCTCAATTTGCTCTTTTTATAAGTCCCTCACACAAGAGCCCAATATTCAATTTACATGGAGAAGACTTAGACATAAGGCGACTCCCAAAGTAGCATTCTTTGTGTGGATAGCTTCCTTGGGACTTTGTGTAAGATCCTCACAAACGACAATTTGAGGAAACGTAGGGTGATCATTGCAGATTGGTGTTGCATGTGTAGGAACGGAGGTGAATCTGTGGACCATCTTCTACTATACTGTGAGACAGCTAGAGGGCTATGGAATGAGGTGTTCAGTAGACTAGACTTTGCTTGGGTTATGCCTAAGACAGTGGTGACAATTTTGGCCAGCTAGACAAATCTAAGAGCCATTCAACAACAGGTTAAAGCTATGTGGAGGATGGTCCCTATAGGCATCATGTGGTGGTTGTGGCAGGAGAGCAATGATTGGACGTTCGAAGACAAGGAGAGATCGCTAGAGGAACTAAAAGCTTTTTTTATTAGAACCCTATGTACTTGGGCCATTGTCGTCGATTTTAATGGTCTGGATCTACATGACTTTCTTGTCTCTATTGTGCCTACATAGTTAGGGCATTCTTTGCATTGTACCTGGCTATGCCTATTCTTTGATCAATAAAATTTGTTTAAAAAGAAAGAAGATTTAGGGTTTGTTGATGGTATAAGGGGTGGCAGGCAAGGCCTTCTTGGGGTGAGCGGCTGCTAGCAAGAATTTGCTAGGGCTAGGGATTCTAGGCCATTTGTGAGTTTCTAGCAAAACTGCAACGCCTCACTCCCCACCGTTAAGAAAGACATTATTTTTTTTAGAAAATCACGGGAGCCACAGTGCTACTACTGAACCTGACTTAAAAATATATATATATTTTCAATTCTAAAGGAAGCACCAAGTACAAAGATTCCTTATAATAAATAGAGTCGTTTTGTATTAAAAAACTGAATCATAAACCAGAGTGCATGGAAGCATTTATTAAAATTTATGAAAGTCCGTACCATAACAATCTATGTACATGATCTAGGCTATTGTCATGCGTCCCTAGACTAAGTTCTATCTTGCAGCTCAACCTTTATAAATATTAAGAAGACCTATGGTGGTTTAAAAACATAAAACAACTAAAATTAGTTGATGACTTAGGAAAAATCCTATCATAACGTAAAAATACTTAAACATAAGTTTTTTCATAAAATATTTCAGATTGAGAACTTAAAATATGACTGTTCATACGTATGTTATGATATGCATGACTTATCTTACTTGTCATATTGGCCCACACACTTAACCCTGTGTGCAAGGCTGTGCACCGGCCCCACATCCTTCGGCCGCAAGGGGAGCCGCTAATAGTATTCCATTGGACCATGCTTAGTTCCGTGGCTTGCACATCCATCCATAAATTGCATTGGTATCACGCATCTAAATGACCATCTGACTAACTGTTCTAAGCGTATCTTACACTTGATCTTATGAAAGCTTATGCGTCTTATGCAACGTAAGATGCATGAGATGTATAATACATACATAATTATAATATGTGAAATGAAATATGATGAATGACATGTTTGCAAATATCATGACATGCGTGGTACATAAATACTGGTTTTCAAAGAACTGGCTTTAATAATAATATATATAACTAGCTAACTTATGTTAATCCTAATTAATGATCAAGCTATTTACCTCGTAGTGTTGTTTCCTAAAATTTCTGACACAAAATTGATCACGATGCAATGGAGGGATGACGGTGGTTGTGACTAGGAGGAAGGAAGAGATGATGGTGGCCTTGCTATGTCTCATGGTGGAAGATGAGGCTGCGGCATGCTGAAGGTAAAAAGAGAGCTAAAAACAAAAAAGCCTAGGCTTGAAGAGATAGGTGCATGTACAGTGCATGGGACTCTATTTATTGGATTTTATACTATGCGAGTGATGGTATGGGTTGGGTTTAGGAATATTAAGGTGGAGGACTCGTCAACCTTCCAAAGCAAAGAATTGCTTTACAATATGTTTTGCTTGATTTTATTGAAGAATCCAATCTGAATAGCACAAGAATTTAGACTCCTACTTCTTATAAATAACAAATTAGCATCAAGATAAGGTTTGAAACTCTGTAGGAAACTAAATCAACAATGGAGAAGTATCTCCTTATTCAAATATTAAAAGGCTTCTAATTAAATCACACTTCTATGGCCAGGCATTCCATGATAACCATGCAGCTGAAATATCACGCCTATAGATATAACAACTCAAGAGCCTCAGACAAAGCTTTCCTCCAAATTGGATTGGAGGAAATTTCTCCAACCCATTTAAAGAATTCTCACGTGGCCCTTGAACATATGAAATCATACTTTTTTAATGAACGGACACATGACATCTTTTTTAGTTAGACTTTTAGAAAATCATGTGTCTCACATGCTTAATGAAGATTTGCCATATTTATAGATGGGTTGGAGGAAAGTTTCTCCAACCTAGGTTAAAGGAAAACTTGTCCTAACATCCAGGACCCTTTAAGGATCCTTGCCCTCAAGGTCCTAATTATTCTCAACCTCATAAACGTTTTAGACGCTTTTGAGGTGGACATTTTGAGTGATCCTTTGTCTCTCCAATTTTCCTTTACCACCAAGCTCCCTTGTGCTTTGTCATACATGAGGGGGTTTGGTTGAATAGAATTGGACTGAAGGCATCTGTGATGCTTTGAGCTGCTTCTCTATTGTTGGGGCTTCATCTCAATATAATTGACTTTTTATTGCGCAAGCATGGCCAAATAGGGTGGCTGGCTATCCACATGATGGCCATTTGACTTGAAATACTGTGGTGTAGTATGTTCTTGTAACACCCCTTCTTGTAGATTAGGAATGTTATGTACTTTCGCGACTTGGTACGAGACTTCACATAATAAATTGCCTCATATTATTGAAATCATAAACCATAACGTATGAAGTCTTAAAAACTGAAGGTAATCTCATAAGATGAAATTAGAGCTAATCCCATTTGTAAAGACACTAGCTAAGTTTGGAATTTCTGTAAAACAGGGCATGTTTGTTTGCCAAAAATGTTTGGAAATATTTTTTTTTTTTATAAGAAAAAAAACATTTTTTTTATAAGAAATATTTTTCTTTGGAATGTTTGGAAATATTTGAAAATTGTGAGAATATGTTTGAGATTAGGTTTTTGGGAAAGGAGTGAGAAAAAGTTGAATACAAATATTTTTTAAAATAAGTATTGTATTGAAGTTGGTGAAAGTGGATAGATAAAGTTAAAAAGTTGTTTGAATATATTTTATAATATTATTTTCGTTTTGAAGTTTGTAAAATTTGTATTATTTTTGTGTTTGAGTAATGATTAGATGAAAAGATTAAAATTTGAATTAGAAAAGTTTTTTGTGTTTAAGTGATGTTTGGGAATGACATAATGAGAAATTTTGGAAATTTAGGGAGCCCAATTCTGATCATCTTTGTGCTTTAAGAGCTCTGCTGTGTTTTGAAACTGTCTTGGTGTTAAGAGTTAATTTATCCAAATCTGAAATAGTTCCTGTGTGTTCCATTCAGAATATTTCAAACCTGGCCAATATATTGGGTGTAGAATTTCTTCGCTTCCTATGAGATATCTCGGTCTTCCATTGGGGGCTTCATATAAATCAGTTACCATTTGGGATGGGGTGATAGAGAAAATTGAAGAAAGGTTAGCTGGTTGGAAAATGATTTACTTGTCTAAAGGGGGAAGATTAACTTTGATAAAAAGTACTTTGTCTAATCTTCCTACCTTTTTTTTTTTTTTTTGTTAATTTGCCAGCAATGGTAGAAAGAAGAATTGAGAGTTTATATTGGAATTTTTTGTGGGGTGGGAGTGGTAAAGGAGAAGAAAAAAAAATTCCATTTCGTTAGTTGGAAAAAGGTTTGTCAACCGATTAATTGTGGTTGGTTGGAAATAAAAAACTTGAGATTGTTTAATAGAGCACTACTTGGGAAATGGCTTTGGAGATATCACTTGGAGAGAATGCCTTATGGAAAAATGTTATTGATGTAAAATATGGACGTATGTGGGGAGGTTGGTGCTCAAAAGAAGTAGATGTGCGTATGGGGTGAGTTTGTGGAAGTTCATTTGAAAAGGTTGGGGGGAATTTTCTAATCATATTAAATTGAAGGTGATGGGAAGATAATTATTTTTTGACATGACATTTGGTGTGGGGATTCTATGCTTAAGTCGGACTTTCCCTCTCTTTTTAGGATTGCAAGGGATCAAACTGGGGCTGTGGAACATTCTGTCTCATGCATTGATAATAATATTCAGTAGAATGTTGATTTTATTAGGGATGCCGATGATTGGGAAGTAGATGATGTTACTGCTTTTTTGGAAAGAGTTTATTGTGAGGAAGGGAGGACAGCATGCTGTGGGTTCATACAGGAAATTCCAAGTTCTTTGTTTCTTCTTTTTGCAGCATATTAACCTGTCACAGGAGCTGTGAGTTTCCTTGGAAAAATATTTGGAGAGTGAAGGTTCCTTCCAAAGTGGCTTTTTTCAGTTGGGTGGCATCCCTTGGCAAAGTTTTGACAACTGATAATCTTAGGAGGAGAGGCATGTACATAGCTGATTGGTGTGTCATGTGCAAGAAGGATGGAGAATCTGCTAATCATCTTTTTCTTCACTTGTGAAGTGGCCATGTTTTTGTGGAATGAGGTTTTTAATCGGACAGGTTTTCTCTAGTGATGCCTAAGGATGTGGTGGAGCTATTGGCAGGTTGGTATGGATCAAAGGGAGGAAAGTATGTTGTTGATATTTGGAAGATGATTCCTTCATGTCTCATGTGGTGTCTATGGCTTGAAAGGAATAGGAAATGTTTTGAAGACAAATAACGTTCAATGGGAGAACTTAGGGATTTTTTCTTTGGTACTTTGTGTTTGTGGGCTAATTCTCTTGTAATGGATGATGTTAACTTTCAGAATTTGTTTTAGATTTTCTTTTGTTTTTAGAGAGATGCAGGTATTTCCTTTGTATATGTGATGTTAACTTTCAGAATTTGTTTTAGATTTTCTTTTGTTTTTAGAGAGATGTAGGTATTTCCTTTGTATACGTCCCATGTACTTGGGCTTTGCCTATTCTTGGGAATAAAGTTTCTTATTACTTGTCAAATAATTTTTTTTGGAAATTTTGTGGTTTGCCAAGTATTGCCTGGCCAGCTTTCTGTCTACCAGTAGGAGCCAAATTACCTCCACCTCTAATTTTCCAAATTATGATATCAGGAATGATGGGAGTTACGTGGTTGGAGGTTGTTTGGCCTGAGCCAGTATTCTTCCTCTTCTTTAACCTGATTTCCTTCTTAAAGGCACATAAAGGATTTTCATAATTAATCTTGCTCGTCAGCTTAATCTTGTCTAGAAGATAAAAGAGTTTTGAGTAGCTAAGACCCTTAACTGTGTTCTCATGTGAAACTTGAACCTCAAGCTGCCCCTCCGTATCGTCCTTCGGAGACGCCACCTCAACCATAATTGGGCTACTTTTGGATTGAATGGAACTCGTGTTACAATTTGTCCCCTTTTTAATGTCTCCTTTCAATTTGTGCATATTTCCCCTTCCTCTGTTTTGGTTTCTTGCGTTATCCTAATTACAATCAAAACCCCATTTTATGCCACCTTCCCCTCCATACCACAAACATTTTCTTGGATTGCTTGCTCCTAATTGTTATAACCCTTCTCTGGGTTCAGACTCAGATTAGGAACTCCCTTAGAAGTCCCTTTGCCTACTTCAATATCTTGACTGTTGGAAGGGCCTGCTAGACCTTTATCCTTGTTCAATTTGTCAGCTCTCTCTGTTTGATTTCCCACCTACCCTGTTAGACTTTGAGCATTCAATCCGTTGTCCTTTGATCTCTGGTTCGACCTAAAGTTCTTTTTTCCTTTGCCTTTTGAGGCCATCCTACAAACACCAGGAGGTCTCCTTGGTGCCTACATAATGAGCAGGAAACCTGGACTCTTTTGTATATATTGTCTGCTGGAATCCTTTGGACCATGCTATAACCGCTACTTTTGCTGCATTAACCACCAATGTCTTCAAAGTCTATGCTTAACTATTATTTCCAGCCATCTTAGATGACCCTGCCGACAGCAGATTTGTGGGCAGAGGTTGAAACCGCAGGGGGATGGATCTAGAAATTGTCTATCTAGAGAGAAAAAAACTCACATATGACGGTGAAATTTATTTTGGTATTTTCCATTTAACTTGAGTCATTAGCCTGTGAGAGTCTGAGACCAAAAGAAAAACCAAGATTTGAAGATTGTTGAGAGTTTTGCTCAATGTTTTTGAACATTAATTTTGTCCTGCACATTGATCCAACATGAATTAGATGAAACCTTTAGATCCTGGTTCGGTTTTTTTGTTGGGTTGAGACTTTGACATACCCTCACTCATGAGCATTTGCATCTTCAAATTCAGCTGTATGAGCATTTGCATCCGGCTTCCTATATTACCTTTTTAGCCAAATTTTGAAGAAAAACGAGTAAACCCATCTTGCATCTCGCTTCTCATTTTAGAGGCCAACTTCAACTTTACTACAGTTGGCTTCCCAAACCGTAGCAAAGTTAAAGTATTACTTTTTTTCTTCATTTATTTGAACATTTTATTCTTAGTGGGAGATTTCTTTTTCGTTTTATACTAAATCAATGATTTTACTTGCTTTTTAATTTATTTTGTTTGGTTAATGCTTTTATTATTGTAAATGACTATTTTATTGCTATTTCAATCCTTTTTTAACCATCAAACATTAATTACTTATATTATTTTAAAGTTTTTTTCAACGTTATTTATCATGTTTTATTATTGTTAAATTTCTATTGAGAAATGATAGTTGCAAGCATTGTGTAATTATTTTGAAAAAAGTGAATAAATGTTGACTTACATAAAAAAATTAATTTTTTAATAATAGACTTCACTCTTTTTCAAAATGACTATATGATACATATTTCATGACTATACGTAAAATTATTCGTTTCTATCAATTAAGTAATTTCTATCTTAAATAGGGATGTAAGAAAAACCTAAAAAAGGGGTCCGGACCGGCTCTGTTGTGCTGGTTTTGGACTGGTCTGGTTGGGTCAGGTCCTGGTTTCTGGAAATGGAAAATTGGCCAGAATCAGTCAGGTTTCGATTTTGGCTATTTTTTGACCAGACCAGACCAGTATTGTTTAATATATTATTTATTTATTTTTTAAATATTATATATAATATGTTTTATATTATATATAATTTTTATATATAATATAAATTATAATTATATATAAGATAATGTTATTATAATTTATAAAATGAAAGTTGAATCTTAAACATGAAAATTTAATTGATCATATGCTTTAACTATATATTATTTATTAATAACATTTTATCATAAGAAGTAAGAATCAAAAAAGAAAGAAAATAACTCAAATATTATTACTAAATTTTGATGATCTAATAAACTTAAAACTCTTGATATTTTTTTTGATAAGTACATAAGACTATATAGTATTAATATAAATTATATAGTAATATATATAATTTATATTAATACAATTTACATTTTATGACCTAATACTAAATACTAATAGTCTAATACTATATTACTATTAGAATTATACTTTAAGTCTATGTATAAATTAGTATATAAATCATTATACTAAATAATCACATATAAAATAATGATATAGTAATACTAATAATAAATTACTATACTAATACTATCAATATAGTCTATCAATAATATAGTTATAATAAACTGAACTCACTATAACAATTAACAAATACTAATATATAATTATTCTAAACACTATAATTAATACTAATATCTATATAGTTTATAAATCACTATACTAAATAATCATGTATAAAATAATCACTATAGTCTATCAATAATATAGTTATAATAAACTAAACTCACTATAACAATTAAATATTAACAAATACTAATATATAGTTATTATAATCACTATAATTAATACTAATATTTATAATGATACTAATAGTCTAATACAATATTACTATTGGTAATATACTTTTAAGTCTATTTATAAATTAGTATATAAATCACTATACTAAATAATCACGTATACACTAATACTAATATATAGCTATACTAATAGTCTAATATTAATACTATTATATAGTCTGATATATTATATAGCTATAACTAATACTAATATATATATACTAATACTAGTAGTCTAATATAGAATTATAGTATTAATATCACTATATGTAGTAGTAACACTAATACTATAATGGTATTAGTTATTGTTTTGTATTTAAATTGCTTTGTATTTAATAATATAATTGTTGTCGGGTTTAATCATTTTCTTTTATTAATATTTAGTTGTAGTATTTTTAATTGTCTTGTATTTATTTTATTGTACCATTTTTATTTTATTGGACCCTCTATTTATATATAATATATATAATAATAAAAATTATAATATAAATTATAATTATTTATAAGATAATATTATTATGGTTTATAAAATAAAAGTTTAATCTTAAGCATGAAAATTTAATTGATCATATGCTTTCTATATAAAATATATATTAATAACGTTTTATGGCCTAATAAATTAAAATTATCAACATATTCCTTTTGAATATTTGATAAATACATACTAATGTATATTAGTATATTAATTACATTTTATGTCTATTAGTATTAGTAATTCACTTTAAGTCTATATATAAATAGCTATATAAATCATTATAGTATTAATAGTTATACTAATACTGTAACACTATAAGTCTATATGATACTATAGTGAATCAGTGATATAGTAATACTAATACTATTATATAGTTATACTAATCAGTAATCAGCATAACTTTAACTAATATTTATACTAATATTAATACCAATGTGTTAATACTAATGTATACTAATACTAATGTATAGTAGTATAGTTAACTTAATATATTAGTATATACATTAGTATTAATATCACTATAAATAAATGTAGTATTAATATCACTAAGTCTGGTGTTATGGCTTGATTTCTCTTACCTATCAAAAAACTTTTTGCTTGGCTTGTTTGGGTTTTAATGGCATTTGGTGTGGCTTTTTGGTGTGCTTTGGAAAGCAAACCTCAACCTGATTAATTTGATTTAGTGGGGTATTTTCCTTACAATGCATTCCTTCGATTTTGATCACTTTAATCAAGTTAAGTTTAGTTGGAAACATCAATTTGGATTTTGTGTCTAATCACAGTGATAATCATTACTTAATGCAATCTGCTATGCACATGACAGCTGAGATTTTACTTCATTGATTGATTTTTGTGGAGATTTTGTAATGGAGATTTTGTGGTGCAGTTTGTGGAGATTGTGTTGTTTTAATGATGGGGTAGCATGAGCCAACTGGTTTTAGGTGCAGTTTTTTATTTATTGTTTCACGAACAAGGGATGGGGCAATGGTTCTGCCTCACTTAGGCTGCTAATAGTTTGAAGGATAACATGTTGAAATGCAAACATCTGCATTTATCTGAACTCTTAAAGTATCTTGATGTTCCATTTGAAAGTCAGATTATCTTTCTGTGTTAAAAACTGAATTCAGGTTCATTCGTTTTCTCGCTATGTTTATATTCAAATCTTGTCTTGTCTGGGGAAGTTAAAATAAATAGGGACTTGCTCATTCTTAAATGATGGGTAAGGTGGGTGTATGTCGCTTCTTTCTTTTTCCTATCTCCTGTCAGACATCTGCCACAATACAATAGTGACCCTTAATAATAAGTCAGTCCCTCCTGAAGTTTCTCGGCAGTTTCGTTTGTCAATTAAAAGGGTCTAACTTTTCCCCTGGAAAGTGATATTTGCCAACTGTCTCAACTCCGTGATAATTTATAGCTATTTGGTATTTAGTGACGTGTACGGATTATGCAAGAAAAACGATGCATATTATTAAATGTAGTAGTGCCCTAGCTGAAAGGTCATGTAATAAAGAAGTAGATAAAAATATAAAATAGGAATTTGAGTGTGATTCCAGACTTTTAGTTGGCTTTTAGTTTTACCTCATGAAGCGGGTTAGGTACAAAGATTTCTATATAGTTGTTGATACCCACTGATATTTTAATAAGAAGGTTGGTTGGTTGGTAGCTCAAGCCTCCCTGTCATTCTAGTTTCTAACTTCTGATAAGATGATCAACGGTTAAGGATTATTGGTCTGCCATTTGATGCCAGCGTGATTGAGTGGGAGTAGGAGCCGAAAGCCCTTTTGTTTAATTTGTCTTTTGCCCTCTTTGCTGCATTCCACAGCTATGAAATCATTGAAATGTAACCAAACCCCCCCAAAAAATAAATGTGATGACCTAGAATCCTTCACCGTTCCTGAACGTGACAAATGGTGTTGAGTTATTGAGCACATGATGTAGAAAGCACGAAGGTGGAACTATTGGTTTAAAAACACAAGTCATTGAGCTCAAGGGTACCCATATTATTGGTTTTAAAACACAAGCTTCTTGGTCAGCAAGTTTTTCCATTCCATGGATGGGAAATTTCTGAGAAGTTTACAAGTGGAAGTCTTTAAATCCAAACAGTATTTTAATTGGCCACCGAACTGATAAAGGACATTGTTTTTGTCATCCTCGATGCATACTAGTAATCTTCACCCATATTCAAACAAGAAGGACGATGCACGTTGTCGATCATGGATCCCACTTGTTCTAAGAAATTCTAATTATCAATGTAGGAGGAAGGTGCCAGGAAGTTGATGGGACATGCAATCCACAGATTCCGGCCCCCCTTGGACTCGGTCTACCAGCAACGGAAATTACAAGGTATGTGTCTTTCATTGATAAATGAGCTGAGAGCTTTTATTACGATGGAAACTCTGGCTGTCATAGGCCTTTTCCAGCTCATGGAACACGATTTTCTGCAGTCTCTTCAACTCACTTCATCTAATCATTACACTTTTTTTAAATCTCTATATACTTTTTAAAATTTCTATATAAAATATAATAAAAAATTTAACTTTTTCAAATTTCCATACTTTTTTTAAATTTCCATACACATTTTTTAAATTTTTATATAAAATATAATAAAAAATTTAACTTTTTCAAATTCTAACACTTATAATATTTAAAAAATATATTTTAACAATATTTTATTCAACTCAACCCAACCCAATATCTAAATCCAACCTAAACCACGACGACCAAATGGAAAAAAAATGGGTACTCACTGTTTATTTTCTCGGATAACAAATTCACGATAGGACTGTTTGGAAGCGTAGAATATATATATATATATTTTTGGTTATGGGGCAATTGTCCAAAACTGGATTTTTTTTTCCACTCATTTCCAAATTTGATAAAGACTTCGAAAAGCATCCACCAGAGAGGAGCCACCCTGAAAGACAAAATTGTCATTTTTTGTTCAGTCAACAAAGTAAGGCTGCATGCATCCAGCACGGAACACAGGCCTGCCATGTGACTCTTGTCTCTTGCCCAAATTCTAAAGGGTGGTTGTAAGGCACGCCAGCTTTGACCGCTGTGCCCACTGGCACAAATTTATTTATTTATTATATTTTTTAACATATTTAAATATTTTTTAAAAATAAAAACAATATTAAAATCATTTTTTTAATGATTAATATTTTTTTTTAAATTAAATATATAAACGGTTAAAAGAAGAAGATATATATAAGAGGTATATTAGCATTTTTCAACTAGCGGTGCTACATTTACTGAAAAATTTTACTGAAAGTTGTAGTCCGAATTCTCATCAAATATTCTTTTTGATTTTTGATTTTTTTGATTTATTTTTTTATATTCTTAAATATTTAAGAAAAAATTACAACATCACTTAAAAAAATTTACTTAGTCACTAAATGGAAAAAAAAAAAAAAACATTCGGTAAACACTTTGAAATTCGGGGCCCCAACATTTCTCTTTTCTGATTCTAAAATGTCCGAAACAAAAGATAATATTAGGTTCAAACTTCAACCCTTCTATTTTAATTCGGCTACCGACCAATAAAACAAACGGCTCTTCGTCAAGTTAAAAAAAAAAAAAAAGGAATACATGAAGAATTATTGGAAGGAAAAAGCTCCAAAACGGTCTGGTGTGGATCCAATTTTAATACCAGCCAACATAAATTTGATACGTAGTACGTGGACCAACCTAAAATTTACACCCTTGTGCACATGATCATTTTACTTTTCCATATTTTCCCTTCCCTCCCCCCACCCCCGACGCTGCAATCCCCTCTCTCTCAAGAATAATTTGAGATTGTCTAGCAATTTTACATCTTCACATGGGAAAATTAAAATAGCGATTAATCCAAACAGCTTTCTAATTGCAATTAGAAAGAACAGCGAACCAAATAAGCCCCAGACCAATGTAAACAAAAGTGGTAGCACCCATCCCCCCAAAACTGGTCTGGAACAATGACAGAGAAGCTTAAGATATATATTGGACTAAGAGAGAAGCACCAATGGGTTTTATTTCAAAGAAGAGTTCATCTTTTCACAAAGCGTTTATATTTAGATGATTTTCTGTTATGGATTAAGTGATGATTTTTTGCTATATATTTACAGCGTTTACATTTAGATAATTTTCTGCTATGAAACATTACATAGATGATTTTCTACTACTTCTCCCGCACGCAGAAAATGATCTAAAAATATTTAGACACAGAAAAGAGGCATTGGGTAGATAGAAGTTTCAAGCAAGAGAATGTGGCAGGTGTATTTTAGAGAGAAAAAGAGCGTATTTTAGAGATAGAGAGAATGAGAAAGGGGGTTTCAGGCGTCGGGGTTATTGGGGGAGAGAGAAGAGGAGATGAAAAATAAAATAAAATCACGTGCATGTGAGTGTAAATTTTAATTTGGTACAGGTCTGATATGGAAGATTTGTATAGGCTGATGTTGAAGTTAGAATCCCACCCGCCTGCTGGAGCTTCTCCCTTAGTGGAAAACTCATCGGGGCAAGGAGTGAGTGAGGAATGATGCGTAAAAGGCAGCCCGCTGTAGCACAAAAGTGGGTAAATAACCGATGAATGATTCAATAATTCTGTAAAGAAATTATACCGTGTCAAAGGACAAAAATAACTCGAGGAGTGCCGCACACGTTTCCCATGCCCATGGTTGGGTAGTGAAACTATTTTAAATATGATAATAGTTTTTTATAATATTTAAACACAACAAATAAAAAAAAAAAGTCAAAATAAAATTTAAAATAATATTATTTTATTAAATAATTGTACAAATTATTAATTAGAAGTATTTCATTTTTCTTTTTGTTTAGTTAGGTACAGTTGGTCGTGAAATTTGTTAGTGTAATTGTTTTGAAAAAGAAAAGAGTTTATTATTAAATAATAATAATTTTTTATATAAATTTTTTATTTATTTATTTTTTAAAAATGATTTCACGACTTTTACTGACGACAGAAATTGTTTATCGACGACAGCAAGTATTTCTCCTTATTATAAGAACGCAGTTAGCTATGTGAAAGAATGAATTTCTTTCCTATCTGCTCCAAATTCATATCTTTTCCCGATACCATGACAGGAAGCAATCGTTCGAATTATGCTAATTATGGCTCGTTGCTGCTCGATACCATCAATACTTCTACCATCATAATTAGAGCCCAGAAGCGGTGGCGCATAGCAATCTGTTCCATCCGCTTTGTGGTGTCCCTTGCCAGAGAAATCAATTCTCAATTTTACTCTACCCTTGCCATTCAACCAAGCTGCTCCCAGTACGGTGGAACTAGTTGTGAATTGCACCAAGACCTGATCACTTCTACAGATATAACCAAAGCTCAAAAGCGGTGGCGCATTGCTTGTCTTGTGATCGGTTCTATCCGGTTCATGGTTTCCCTTACTAGAGAGATCCAAACTGAACAGAACAGTCATGATTCTGTGATTTTGAAGTCTCCCTTTCACACCGCCCCCAAAGTTGAACCTAGCAGCTCCAACCATGGTGAAAATGAATGTTTGCCAGATTCCTTGTACCCCACCATTGATCAATTGGCTCTCACTGAAATTGTGAAAGAAAAAGATTTAACAGCGCTTCTCAGGCTTGGAGGCGTAGGAAAGATCGCTGCTGCTCTCTATACTGACCCTGAGAATGGAATATATGGCAATGATCATGAAATCAGCAGGCGGCATGAAATGTTTGGTACAAACACTTACCGCAGGCCTCCTCCAAAAGGGTTCTTATTTTTTGTGCTGGAGGCTTTCAAAGACACCACCATTCTCATCCTACTGGTCTGTGCAACCCTGTCCCTTGGTTTTGGCATCAAAACACATGGAGTGCAGGATGGCTGGTATGAAGGGGGAAGCATTTTCGTAGCAGTCTTTCTAGTGGTGGTTGTCTCTGCCCTCAGTAACTTCAGACAGGAGAGGCAATTTGATAAATTATCAAAACTAAGCAACAACATAAAAGTTGATGTTCTTAGAGATGCACGTCGCCACAAGATCTCCATCTTTGACATTGTGGTTGGAGATGTCATCTTCCTGAATATAGGCGATCAGATTCCAGCTGACGGATTGTTTTTAGACGGACATTCTTTGCTGATAAATGAGTCAAGCATGACAGGTGAGAGTGATCCTGTTGAAGTAAACTCCACTGAGAACCCATTCTTGTTCTCCGGTTCTAAGGTGGCAGATGGGTATGGCCGAATGCTGGTTACATCTGTTGGCATGAACACTGCATGGGGTGAAATGATGAGCTCAATATCTGGTGATTCCAATGAAAGGACTCCATTACAAGCAAGGTTAGACAAATTAACCTCTTCTATTGGCAAGATAGGCCTTGTAGTTGCTTTTTTAGTTCTTGTAGTCTTGTTAATCCGTTATTTTACCGGGAACACACAAGATAAGAATGGAAAAAAAGAATACAATGGTAGCCAAACAGATTTAGATGATGTATTCAATGCGGTTGTGCGCATTGTTGCTGCTGCAGTCACCATTGTGGTAGTGGCAATTCCTGAAGGTTTGCCATTGGCTGTCACGCTAACACTTGCTTACTCCATGAAGAGAATGATGGCTGATCAGGCAATGGTCAGAAAACTTTCTGCCTGCGAAACAATGGGTTCAGCAACAATTATCTGCACAGATAAAACTGGTACTTTGACATTGAATGAGATGAAAGTGTCCAAGTTTTGGCTTGGTCAAGATTCCATCGAAGAAGATTCTACACTTGTAGATGCAGCAAATGTTGTTTCATTATTACACCAAGGAGTCGGTTTGAACACAACTGGAACTGTCTACATACCTGCATCAGGATCTGGACCTGAAATTTCTGGCAGTCCAACTGAGAAAGCACTTCTCTCTTGGGCGATTTTGCAATTGGGTATGGATGTGGAAAAGCTAAAGCAAGGGTATAGAATTCTTCACGTCGAAACCTTCAACTCTGACAAGAAACGGAGTGGGGTTGCAATAAGGAAAAGTGCTGATAACACCATCCATGTGCACTGGAAAGGAGCTGCTGAGATAATCCTAGCAATGTGTTCAAGCTATTGTGAAAGTAGTGGGATCACGAAGTCCCTAGATGGAGATAGGTTTAAGATTGAGAAAATAATCCAAGGCATGGCTGCTAGCAGCCTCCGATGTATTGCTTTTGCTCATAAGGAAATATCAGAAGAAGAGATGGGATGCCACAAGGATGAAAGCAAGCACCAACTACGAAAAGAAGGCTTAACCTTGCTAGGGATTGTTGGTCTCAAGGATCCATGCCGACCAGGTGTCAAGAAGGCGGTGGAAACTTGCAGACTCGCTGGAGTGGACATCAAAATGATCACAGGAGACAATGTTTTCACAGCAAAAGCTATAGCTACAGAATGCGGTATACTAGACCCTAATCACCAAGTAAATGGTAACGAAGTGGTAAGTGGTGCTGACTTTCGAAATTATACGCACGAAGAGAGAATGGAGAAAGTCGAGATGATCCGTGTGATGGCAAGGTCGTCCCCATTTGACAAGCTTCTGATGGTACAGTGCTTGAAACAAAAAGGCCATGTGGTTGCAGTCACTGGAGATGGCACGAATGATGCGCCTGCATTGAAAGAAGCTGATATAGGGCTTTCCATGGGCATTCAAGGTACCGAAGTGGCGAAGGAGAGCTCGGATATTGTTATCTTGGATGATGACTTCACTTCTGTTGCCACAGTTTTACGTTGGGGACGTTGTGTTTATAATAACATCCAGAAGTTTATCCAGTTTCAATTGACAGTGAATGTGGCAGCTCTTGTTATAAACTTTATTGCAGCAGTTTCTGCAGGAAAGGTTCCCCTAACAGCAGTCCAGTTGTTGTGGGTAAATCTCATCATGGACACACTAGGAGCTTTGGCTCTTGCTACAGAACGGCCTACTGATGAGTTAATGCAGAGGTCCCCTGTCGGTCGAACAGCACCTCTAATAACAAATATCATGTGGAGAAACCTCTTAGCGCAAGCCTTGTTCCAAATATCAGTCCTCTTGACTTTACAGTTCAAGGGTGAGTCTATATTCAATGTTAACGAGGAGGTAAAGGATACACTTATTTTCAATACATTTGTTCTCTGCCAAGTTTTTAACGAGTTCAATTCAAGAAGCATGGAAAAGCAAAATGTTTTCAAGGGAATTCATAAAAACCGTTTATTTCTTGGAATTGTGGGAATTACAATTATTCTTCAAGTTGTTATGGTGGAATTTCTAAAGAAGTTTGCAAATACAGTAAGATTGAATGGGTTGCAGTGGGGAGTTTGCATTGCAATTGGAGCTCTATCTTGGCCAATTGGTTGGATGGTGAAGTTAATAACTGTTCCAGATAAACCGTTCCTCAATTACGTTAAGAGAGCAGCAGCTAGAATGAAGAGGATATTGCGGTTGTTTAATCAAATGGGACCCTCTTCCTCTAGGCTTGGAATTGGATGTGGGGAAAGGTAAGGACCTAAAGCACAACATGCGCAAGTAGCTTCTTTAGGTGGCTTTATAGAATTTCAACATTTTTCTTCTTTAACTTAGTGGGTATACACTACAAGGAAAATGGTTTTTTGCGTCACTTAAATTTGTCGTAAAAAACACAAAATGCATTGCTAACAAATGCTTGCGATGTATTTTGTGTGTTTTTTTGCAACGAATTTAAAGGACGCAAAAAGCCTTTTTTTCTTGCAGTGATAATATTTGAGATATGCTTTACACTTTCATCCCACTCTCATTCCACCGTCTTGATGTGTTATTTTCCATCAATCATTAAATCAATTTTTGTTTTTGCAAATAACAAATTCAAGAGTTGATGGATAATAACACTCCAACATAGGAGGATAGTAGTGAGAAGATGGTGTAGCATGTAATATTTTTCAAAGTCTTAATATCCGCTCTAAAGCCACTGGGAATGTAACTTTGCTCATGTGACTGCTTGGTGTCCTAATGCTTTTATACAGCCGGTTTCAAGCTCCAGATCGATGACCTAAATTGAGCTCCAGACAGCTGATCCCAAGCATTGAGTTGACAATTGACACAAACTTAGTGACGGAATAAAAAATATTTATGCATGTCCAGATGGTTAGTATATGGTAAAGACGAGTAGACTTTCAAGCACCCAAAACCACATACGTGATCAGAAGTAGAGCTAAATTTCGACCATAAGTGCGAGAGCAACCTCTCTTTATTGTTTGTGAAACATCAAGTCTTGAAGCAGTTTAGGTGGACGAAATTACTCGAACAATGACCGACTATAGACAAGTCAACTATGATGGATTGAGATTATATCGAATTCATTATCTATATAAAAAGTTTCTCTCCAATTCTTTATACAAACTGCGGTTATACACAGCTGCCACACTGGTCGGGGACCCAGCACAGACAGCATTACTAAGTTGATGATCCACCAAGGTGTTTCAACCACATGATTGGTGATAAGAAAACTACTAAGTTTGTCCAAGTGCAGCAAGTTAGTGATGATGACCAATTTTTCGAATTTGCTCATCACTCAGGCGAACAACATGAGTGATGCTTGTGTGTAATTTAGAGAGAATGAGTACGGTGTTTGTGGCTGTAATGTGTGAATGTTTCGAGTTTTGAAGTTACTCTTCTATGGTATCTACATTATCAAGTTCTTGTGGATTCGTGAGTAGCAAGTTTGGTGTGGTTTGTAATTTGTACGTGTGTTGACTTAGATTATATGATTGTTTTACCATGTATTTTTTGCATTGTCGTTTCCAGGGGATTTTATTGAGTTTTTTGAAGAACTTTGTGACTAAGATAAGAAGAATTAACTTGGTTTAAAATAGTCTCAAATTCTTAGAAGAATTCTTATAATGATAAGTTGGTTTGGATAATGAGTTGAGTTAAGATGAAAGTTGAATAAAATATTATTTTTTTAATATTATTATTATTTTAGAATTTGAAAAATTGAATTGTTTATTATATTTTATGTTAGAAGTTGAAAAAATTATAATGATTAGATGAGATAAGTTAAAATGAGTTTAATAGCCTAAGGGTAAAGGGACAAGTGACTGTACACAAGTACTTCTCATGTAGAACTCCCACCTGCAATACCATCTTGGGGTCACTGTTGATAGTGCAGGTGATATTGATTGTGCTACCAAGAAGCTCGATAATGGACCTTATAGCCATGTGTCTCAAATTCACCGTATCAAAGGCAAGTGATGATGGCCAAGGAAAAGGAGGAAGAAGTAAAAAATAAGAGAAAAATGATGACGAAAAAAGATAAAGGAGGAAGAAATAGGAAGAGAAGGAGAAGACGAGGAAAAGAGGGTAAAGGAAGAAATAGGAAGAGTAGGAGTCTGGACTCTGGTTTTTTAAGTTCACATACTAAAAATATATATCTATATGTGTGGGTATATGTATACACGATGGAAAGTGGGTAGGGGTGCCAAGCAAATCCGATACAGGTGTGTGCCCATCACCTATGTGATATATGGCAATGGAGCACAATGATGACTTCTATAAAAAAAAAAAAAAATTGTAGCAAATCTTTTTCTCTAGTATATCATTCAAATCTTTTTCTCTAGTCCAATATATTATCTATTTAACATGAATAGCTTAACTATCATATAGTAAGTAGGGAACATTTATCATGTGATTGGCATGCCCATACATCAGGTAGTGTTAGACAGATGGGCGTGTCACAGGTTGCATTCCAAAGTGAATCTGCCTCTCATGCCAAGTGATATGGAGATATTTTCCGCCCCAGAGACTGATTCGATATTTGAAAGGCATGTACTACCGACGATTAAACAATGACCATATATGCTAAGCACATGTTTCCAGACATGTCAGAATTTAACACACGCATCAGTTGCGCCTCGTCGCAGTCTGCAACATGCAATATCTTTTCAGAAAGGATGACACTACAGATACTGCTACCGGCTAAAATTATATATTTAAAAAAAAATTGTTTATCTTTCTGACATTTTTAAATTTTATTTTAAAAAAATTACAACATCATTAGAAAAAAAAATTCTTCAATTATTATGCGTTAAAAAAAAATTAAAAATAATTTTTTTGACAGTGGTAGCTCCGGGAGTTGGAAGTGGGAATTTAGTATTTTACTTTCAGGAATGCTATTTGTCTAGAATATGTGTTTCGAGTTTTTTTTTTTTAACTTAATGATTGAGGAACTGCTTTTAAATAATATTGTATTTTTTATTTTTTTTAATATTTGTAATGATTAAAAACTGCATAAAAATAAAAAAAATAAAAAAATAAAAAACACCGTCAGGAAACTTTTTCGGATGATTTCTTAAGTAATTGTAGAAGACCTCATATCTTTTTTGGTCAATGTGTATATAATAAGCGTTTCTATCTGAATACCAATGTGTTTGCTTTTTTTTTTTTTTTTTTTTAATTGAAATGGAACTTTACTTCATTAAACTGATAATACAATACTAGACTTGTCCGAAATAACATCAGGGAGGATGTTGGTACCTTCTCCATCCATACACATTCAATACTTAAGGATAGAGCTAATTTCGAAGCTACATGTGCTGCTTTGTTACCACCTCTCCCTGTAAAGGATACTGACCACCTTGGCTAGGTATGCACTATAGATTTGATGTCCTCTCTCACTTGCCCATCCCATGAAGAGTTGTATGAATTAGAGTTGATTACTTCCACTACCATATTTGCATCTCCTTCCAATTGTACTTGTTTGAGTCCAAGTTGCACAAAAGAATAGCACGAAGCATGACCAAACTCTCAGCTACACTAGCATTCTTAACTATTTGTTTGGGAGCAGCTACTACCACATGAACCTCTCCTCTGAAGTCCCTCACTACAACACCGATTCCCATCTTTCCCTTTTTTGTATCCATGACTGCATCCACATTTAGCTTCATATAATCAGGTCTTGGGGGTCTCCACATTGTTCTTATCAATTCTGTTGGACTTGCTTGACTCTCTCTAGGCTTTTCTTGAGCCAAAGTGATTGCCTCTACTTCTTATATTGCCTGCTGAAACAAAACAAAAGGACCTTTGAACTTTCCTTCAAAAACCATGTCGTTTCTTCTCCTCCATAAGCCATGAAGCACCTTAGCTATTATGTGGAGCTGTCCTTCTTCTAACTTAGAATGTAAATCTGATCATAGTGACATGAAATCAGCATAGTTCCTTCTCCACTTTTTGACTGGGCTGCAATCCTCACTCCACACATCTACTAAAGCAGGGCAGACCCAAAGCACATGTAAGGCTGTTTTTTTTTTCTTTGTTACAGATAGGGCATGTTGAGTTATCAATTATCCTTCTCTTGAAGAGATTGCTCCTTGTGGGTAATATTCCATTGAGAACTTTCCACAAAAACTGTTTTACCTTGCCCGAGTTTGTTAATTTCCATACTTTCCCTCATAACCTTTCATTTTGATCACCATTTGATGTTTCTCCTGTCTTCTGTTTCTTTTTCTCCAAATCTGTATAATAAGCACTCTTTACTGAAAATATCCCTTTCTCCGATAGCCCTCATATTACTTTATCATCCATCCCTTTTATACTAATAAGTATACTGCAAATACTTTGGGCTTCTTCTTGATTGAAAATGGCTTGCACCAACTCTTTTTTCTAGGTCTTGCTTTCACATTCAATAAGCTCATTGACAGTTGCATTATAGTCCAATATCTTGATAGGTGATTGAATCTAAAATGTGGAAGGTATAGGCACCCATTTGTCTTTCCAAACTCTAATGCTCTTTCCATTGTCAACTCTCCATACAAACCCAGCCTTTATCAAATCCATCACTGACATCAAGCTCCTCCAGATTTGAGATGGGCAGTAGCCTACTTGTGGCTCCATCAAGTTGCCTGATTTGAAGTACTTTTCTTTGAATATTTGAGCCATCAATGAAGAGGGTTCTTGTAAGATTCTCCACCCTTGCTTGGCTAAAATAGTTCTATTGAAACAGATGAGATCATGGAATCCTAGTCCCCCCTTGCCCTTTGCTGCTCCAAGTTTGTTCCAGCTTTTCCAATGAATACCCCTGCCTTCCTTTTTGTGGTTCCACCAGAATTTAGCAATCATAGTTTCAATTTCTTTGAGAAGCATCTTTGGCAACTTAAATACACTCATTGTGTAAGTTGATATGGCTTGCAGTACACTTTTGATCATGATTTCCTTCCCTACAGAAGACAAAAATGAGGTCTTCCAACTATTGATCCTTTTCCAAATCTTTTCTTTTAGGTCTCTGAACGTGTTATACTTGGATTTTTCTACCATGGTGGGCAAACCCAAGTATTTGTTATAGCTATCACAAATTACACCTTCAGCATGTTGGGAAATGCACTCTTTTGCATCATTGTTAGTGTTTGAGCTGAATAGAATGGAAGTTTTCTGCCTGTTCAAGGTCTGTCTAGATGCTTTCTCATAGATTTTTAACAAATGGACAATGATGGTCCATTCCTCTATCTTTGACCTGCAAAACATCACACAATCTTTAGCAAACAAAAGGTGGTTGATTCTTTTGCCTCCCCTTGTAGCAGCTACACCTTTAATGTGGCCTTTTGCTTTAGCTTGCTTTAGAAGGGTGCTCAATCCTTCTGCACATAGAAGGAAAAGGTAAGGGGAAAGAGGGTCCCCTTGCCTTAATCCTCTTGTTGGCCAAATGATGTCTCCTGGGATCCCATTCACTACTACTAAGTAGGAAACAAAGTTTACACAAGCCATGATTAATTTCCTCCAATTGTCACTGAATACTAGCTTAGAGAGCATTGTTTGCAGAAAATTCTATTCCACTCTATCATATGGCTTTGACATATCCAATTTGATGGCCATGCTGCCTTCTCTTCCTTTTTTCCTAGCTTGCATAGTATGCAAGAGCTCATAAGCAACCATAATGTTATCAATGATTAGTCTGCCAGGTAAGAATGCACTTTGGTTCCAAGAAATGACATCATGTAGCACTGATTTCAATCTATTTTCCAAGACCTTCGAAATTAGTTTATACCAAACATTGCAAAGACGGATAGGCCTGTAGTCATTTATTGATCTGGGGGCATTTGTCTTGGGAATTAGAGCTATGAGTGTATGATTCAGCCCTATTGGCATCTCACCAGTTCTGAAAAAGTCTAGAGTAGCTTGCACCACATCAGAACCAATTATATCCCAATGATCTTGGTAAAAGCCTGCACTGAATCCATTTGGCCCTGGGATTTAAATGGAGACATTTGTTTAAGAGCAGCAACAACTTCATCTGAAGTAAATTCTTTATCCATTTGTTCCCTCTTACTCCGAGAAATCTTGTGTTCTACACCATTCAGACATTGTTGTATAGCCCTTTCAGTTGGATTAGAGGATTGGTACACCGGGTTGAAATGAAGCCTGAACCCTGTTGCCACCTCCTCCTTTGAGCACAACACTCTTCCATCTCGATCCATAATCTGTTTTATTGAGTTCTTTTTTCTCCTTTGGTTGACACAAGCATGATAGAACTTAGTATTTCTATCCCCTTGTGTCAGCTAATGGACTTTGGCCCTTTGTTTCCATCTTGCATCCTCCTGGTCTAGTAAAAAGCCAACCTCAGATTGTAGTCTTTTGAGATCACTCATATTATCTGCTCTCTTCCTCTCACAACTGTTTGATTTCATCTATTTTCTGTTTTATGGTTGCTAGTCTATTTCTTCTTAGATCTCTACTCCATTTCTAAAGCTTTTTGCTACACATCTCCAAGTTTCTTTGCAACCTGCTGGTTTGCCTTAATTGGTGAACTTCTCTTTGCCATACTTCAGCTACTGTATCTTTGCAACCTTCCTCCTTAGTCCAGTTCATCTCATACTTGAAGCGGTAATGAAATTGTGTCCCCTTCCCCCTTCCACTAGTGCCCTCAAGTAGAATAGGCCTATGATCTGAATATAATGCCATCATGGTACTGACTTTAGTATCTAGAAAGATCTCCATCCATCTTTTGTTTGCCAAACCTCTATCTAGTCTCTCCTTAGTGAAGGTTTCATTCTCATGTCTGTTACACCATGTATATTTGGCCCCCTTCCATCCTAGATCAAATAAATTACTATTTTCGACCATCTCTCTAAATAACCTCATTTGGTTTTCTGATCTAACCCTTCCTCCTACCTTTTCATCATGGGACAAAATCTCATTAAAGTCTCCTATTAGTCCCCACCCCATATCATTAGGATTAAAGGACTGCAGTAGCTGCCATGCTTCCTTCCACTTGTTTGTTTCGGGGTGTCCATAAAAACATGTTAGTAGCCAACTTAAGTTGTCCTATTCATTCTTCATTAACACGTTAATGTGTCTTTGAGAATAGTTAACTAACTCCAATTGAACTTCTTGCTTCCACATGAGCATCAACCCACCACTCCTCCCTACTGCATTTATTGCTACACAACACTCATACCTGGCCTTCCTAACCACCTTAGTGGGTCTAACTTGAGATAGTTTGGTTTCCATCAGGAAAACCAAATCGGGAGCTTTTTCCTTTATTTGAAAAAAAAGGCTACGAACTGTTCGGGGGTTCCCAAGCCCCCGACAGTTCCAGCTTAGTATTTTCATGGCATTCGGTGGGGTTGGTCACCAGCCTTCACCGATTCAGTAGTGATGATCACATTGCTTCTAAAACCATAATTCTTACCTCTTCTCTTCTTCACTGGTGCAACATGGGCCTCCTCATTGATCACTGCTAGTCTCTTAATCCCCGGTCACAAGCCTCCCTCCATTGAAGTTGATCCTTGGCCTCTTGCTTGACGTTTCCACCTACGACTACCTGGGTTAGAATTTCTTACTCCTTCTGTTTGATCACTTGCTATAAGCTGGCTATTGAATATAGTCATTTCCCGCACAGGCCTTTCCCCTTCATCATGTAGCCTTTCTTGTGTCTGGTTGATGGGCCCGTTTTTGTCATTGGGCTTTTCCAAGGCCTCATTTGCCGAGCCCGTTACAATCAAGCCCCTTGGTCTTTCAATTGTTTCCCGCCCTGCATGTACCTCATCCTTATGCATGTTGCCTTCATTGTGTAGGTTCTTACCTACTCTTTGAGTCGCCCTATACCATGTCCCATCAGCCTCGACCTCTACAGCAATCTTTCCTCCATCTCCCGCCAAATTCCTTTGCTGAGTATCCACTGACGCCATCCCTCCTCTGAGGCCGTAGTTCTCACTGCCGTTAGCTCTTTCTCTATTTTGCTCATGGCCTAGATCCTTTGTTTGTCTCCTGCTTGCATTACTTCTGATAGACCCCTTTGTTTCGCTACATCCAGCTTCCTTTGTAGGATCCTGCCGTCCATCCTCCCCTCTGTTTAAGTTGCCATTTGAGGGAATAAAGAATGGACGCCGTCTGTAATTGTCCTCTGCTCGTAGCCATGAACCAAACTGGGAGATGGAAACTTGGTTGCCTCCCACTTCCTTCAGGCAGCTATTTTCACCATGTAAAATCCACCCGCAGCTAAGGCATATCTTAGGGAGCTTCTCGTATTTGAAACTAAGCCATACCTTTTTTACATTTGCCATTATGGTTCTACCTTTGGCTATGGGCTTCTGTAGGTTCATTTCGGCCTTCACCCTCAGGCATTTGCCCCATCCTATCCCGTTCTCATCTACGTCTACGTCTAACACATTCCCTACCGATGCTCCTATGCGCTTTCCCCATTCTTCCGTCATAAATCCTAATGGTAGGTTATGGATTTGTAGCCAGAACACTTCTTTATCAGCATGCATTTTCCCGAGTTGTAAATTCCCGTTGTAAGGCAGAATCATAAATAATACATTGGCAAAGAGCCATGGTTTTTCATCCAAAACCCTCTGTCTATCAGCATGATTGGCAAACGTGATATCAAAGATATTTTTTTCTACCTCTTGGAACACAGCTCGTTTGCTTATTCTCCATATCTTCCCCATTGCATTAGCTATAACTTCCTTTCCCACCGCTCGGTCTGAACATATATTTCCGATAAGACTTCTCTCTCCCTTATGATGTATTTCTTCTTCACATCCTTAAGGGAATTCAATAACTTCTTCTTCTTCCTCCGTAAGCCTCAGGTTGGTCCACCGATCTTCTATTTCTTCCATCAAGCTTCACTTTGAACTCTCCTAAACAAGGACTGGAACTCTCCTTATAGAGATACTCTTGTATCAATTGTGAGACCATAAGATACCAATGTGTTTGCTTAATTTATAAGATTTGGCCAACTCTTTGCTATCAACGTTTGAATATTATGTCCTATGGTCTGAATGTTAAAAGCTAATTATCTTTTACTCAGTTTCTATTCTAACCCTATATATTCATCAAGTCTTGAGGCATAACAGGAGGCATATGCTATGTTTCTAACTATAGTTTTAACGTGTTCGTAATATATAGGAGTTTTATGTTTATGGAATTACAATATGCATGGCACCACTAAGTCATCTTGCTTGAATCATAACACTATAACAAAAATTCATTTTTGGGACGATTTTTGTTTGGGATGAAATGAAAATCGTTCCAAAAAATGAGATATAGGACAAAATTTAAATTTCATTCCTAGAAAATGACGAAAGGTGTTTACCATTCAAACATGTTCAAATGGTATATGTAGGGACTTCCCTAATAAAATTCTCATTTGAACATCCACAAAAAAACATTTGAATAAAATAAAATAAATATTTGAACAAAAATTATATATGGTCGAATGACAATTTGGCGCGTTAAGTGAAAAAATTTAGTAAGATATTGACTTATTGTTCAAACAATATACAATAACATTCGAATGCCAAGGTTAAACAAGGTTCGAACAAACATTATATATGATCGAATGGGAAATTAGTTGGTTAAGTCAATAAATTTAGCGAGACACTGACTTACCGTTCGAACATATTGCTATATTGTTTGAATGGTACGTTAATCAATACTCAAATGTAAAATAAAGTGTTCGAAATGTGATTAGAGGAATGCTACTTTACATATTTTAAATTTATTTTTTTTATTAATTTTAATTTTAATTTAATTTTATTTTTTAAAACTAATTAAATTGTTCTACTTATCATTCATATACCACATACTTGGTATAGACAAAATGAAAAAGTAAAATAAAATATGTGTAATGTGTAGGAATAACAAGTATAATTATTCTTATGGATAAAGTTATAAATTAAATAATAGAAATAATATAAATCAATAATTAATTTAGAAAAGACAAAAAAGAATTAATTCATGATTAAATCATATTTACAAAACATCAAATATTGTCCATACCAATAAATAAAAGAAATGTAAATAAAAGATAGAAACTACTAAGATCCCAACTCTTTGCACACATCCTCGACTGCAGCTAACCGTGTCTTTAGCTATGTCAGTCAAGTACTGATCATGAACTAAGTCGTAGAAATGGCTTCAATCTTTGTACGTAAGTCAGGGATGCTAGCATTAATCTCTGTACGTAACTTAGACATGACAATACGAATCTCTGTATGCACTATATCGATCACTACTAATGTCTGTACGCTAATCTCTGCACACACTATATCAGCCATCTCCTCACGTGTAGTTGTGTGTGATGCCTTGGTTTGCGTGGATGTCTCATTAGCTGATATTCCACGATCTCCCAGTTATGCATCTCTCTAAGTATCAATCGGGTCTGGAATAGGTCTGCGAGAACAAAGTCTCAAGTATCCCGTGCTTCGTAACAGGGTGGAGTTGTTGATTAGTCCCATTGGCTCCCAAACAAGCTTGGCAATATTTGGCATGACCTCGACATGTAGCAGAAATTGTGTGATCAAGATCCCGAATGACAATATATTCATCGTAATGTACCGGGTCTCTGATTGAATCCTATCAAAGATATACCTTACAAGGTTGATAGGAACGCAACAAGTGATGCGTATCATAAATTTCGTCCGATCCATGCCAACTTATGTCTTGTGCTGCCGAGGGTCAATATTGTTGGCGATGATCAAATTTATGATCTTAAAGAAAGCAGATAGATTTGCCTACTTGATACTCTTTGTCCTATTATATAGAGGAGCATCAGGACTAACAACCAAGTCCCTCTCCTCATGATCAGTGTGCACATTGAGCTCATCAGTATAAACATATCTCTCATCCTCAGACGTCTCCCCATCACCCGAAGCTAGAGACTCTCTAAGCACCATGTTCAGATTTGTAGTACATAGTCTAGGAATATCGATAAAATCAGCGAGTCCGTCTATTGGAAATATAACTGAAGCTCCTCAGGATAAAGATCATGTATGCACCTCTGTCATTTGGGCTGGCACCACCTAGCTTTTTATAGAACTCAGAGATGATGTCAATATAAGACATGAGGTCCCATGTTTCGTCCTTCTAATCTAGGATTAGTGCTCAATTACGATTGTTGAAGACTGATGACAAGGAATAACCTTCCCAGATAAGAGTCGGGAAGTCAAAAATCTTTACCTGACACTGCTAAAATAGTCCTATCTCGAACTGTTTGGATGGAAGATTAGCCTGATCTGCAACACTTACTTCCCCTATAAGGCATTATCAACCTAAAATTTAAAAAATAAAATATATATGCAACATTAGTTATAAAATATAATAAATGAATATTTACAAAAATATATACTAAGAGCACTCTCATAGGCTTGGCTAAAATACAACTTTAATCAAATTTAACTAACAAGACACTTCAAACACCCCACATTGAATTAGGCATGTTTTTATAAATTTAGACATTAACTGCAGTAACTCACCAAATATGTGGGTGTACAGTACTTAGCCAAACACTATAATACTCATTTCTCACTTCTCTCACCAAATATATAGGTGTTTTTTGTAATTTAAAAATTTAGTTCGATTTATTATTATTAAATATAAAATGTGATAAAAATAAATTAATTAGTTAATACTTTACTTCCTAAATTCTTTGAATCAAAACAATTGAGACGAGGACTCGAGTTTGATTACCACGTGGATTTGATTATAATGTAATACATGCATGTAAGAATAACTGTATATTATTTTGACGAGAGAATAAGCAATTGAACAAGTGTCTCATTTGTCATGAATCAAAATGGATATCTGATAAGTAGAATGTGCCGCGAAAGGTTGTACGCCACTTTCTATTGATACTTAGATTACAATGATTATTTATGTCATGCACAACGGTTGTAGACATGACATGGTACTCATTGTCCAAAGTCAAGAATGATGGTGTCTTGTCACATCCTACTGACTCCCAAGTTCGGAAGGAATTTGATTTAGAACACTCTTGGTTTACTGAAGAACGTCGTAATATGCGACTTAAGTTGGCAACAGATGGATTTAATCCATTTGGGAACATGAGTACTAGTCATAGTACTTGGTCAATTGTACTTATGTTATATAATCTACCACCGTGGAAGTGTATGAAAGATCCATATTTTATTATGGGTTTGCTCATTCCATGTTTGAGATCACTGGGAAATAATATAGACGTACACTTATAGCCATTGATTGTAGAATTGAAAGATTTGTAGAAAATTTGGATTGTCACATTTGATTCATCAATAGACAAGTCGTTCAAGATGCACGTACCGTGTTATGGACAATAAATGATTTTCCTACTTACGGAAACTTGTTAAGTTGGAGTACTAAGGAGAAAATGATATATCCAACTTATAACAAATATACCAAATTTGAATGGCTTACATATGGAAGGAAATTATGTTTTATGGGTTATCGTCGATTTTTACCTGGTGACCATAAATGGCGTGGAAATTCTAGGATGTTTGATGGCATTGTTGAATGGAGGCACCATCCACTATATTTGTCTAGCAAATATATACTTACTCAATTTGTAGATGTCGGTTGTAATGTATTTGTTAAAAAGCAACGAAAGAGAAAATGAACTACGAATGAGTTGAATTGGATAAAGAAGAGTATATTTTTCAAACTCCCATACTAGTCGAGGTTAAAATTGTAGCATAGTTTCAATGTTATGCATATTGAAAAAAATATATGCGAGTCCGTGTTGAAAACATTGATGTCAATTGAAGGCAAAACAAATTATACATTAAACTCAAGAAATGATTTGAAACGATTGGGAATAAGACCGAAAATGCACTTGCAACAAAATGATTCGTCTATCTACATGTCGATTGGGTGGTATATATTGTTAAGGAACGAAATGGCTACATTTTGTGAGTGGCTAATGAAGATTGAATTGCCAGATGGTTATATCTCATATCTAACAATATGTGTGTGAACAAATGATTGGAAAATTATTATATTAAAAAATCATGATTGTCATGTATTTTTACAACGTATCTTACCTGTTGGTACTCATGGGTACTTGAGGAGAGATGTACGCATGGTTTTGACTGAGTTGGGTGTATTTTTTAAAAGCTTATGTGTTAAGATGTTGAATGTAGAAGTTTTAGATCATATGAAATGTGAAATTGCTATAATATTGTGTAAACTGGAGAGTATTTATCTATCGTCATTCGACGTCATAGTTCACCAAGCTGTTTATTTGTCACGTGAGGCTTGACTTGCAGAACTAGTCTAGTTTAGATGGATGTATCCCATTGAACGATTTATTGGGAAGTTGAAATGCACAAAGGGTAGCTCGCCCAAAAGGTTCAATTGCATAAACATATATTGACGATGAATGGCATACCTTCTGTTCCAAATACTTCCACTGGGTTGACACGAGATTTGATTAGCAGAAAAGAAACTTTGATATTGACCAAGCAAGACAATGAAATGAATTTTCTGTATTTTTCCAACAACTACATCCACTTGGTGCAATGCAAGGTTATGATTTGTGTGGAAGAGAGTTCAAGAAAGTTCAATTGTACATGTTGAAGAATTGCTTTGAGATAGAGAACTATTTGAAGTAAGTTGTGATTTTTTATTAATTAATATTGTGATTTATTTAAACAAATTATAAGAATATAAAAGATTTGTGGTAATCATCAATTTTAGTGACCATATTAATGTGTTCAAAGAATTGGAAGTAAATGATATAAACAAGAAACATGAGAGAAGTTCACGAAATGATTTGAACAACCGGTAATGAAATTACAAATGCGAGACTAAATTGCCAAAACAATAATATTGATTATTTATTTTTCATATAATATATTCTTTATTCAATATATAGGTTGTACAAATATATGCGAATAGTCTAAACAATATATCGAATGAATTGTATGCATTGGCGCGTGGTCCCTTGAGACAGGCTGCTCAATATTCTGTATGTATTTCTCAGGGAAGTAAGTATCACAAAATGGATCAAGAATGTTATAGGAAAATACAAAATAGTGATTTCCTAGTCGAAAGAAGTCATGACAGAGAAAATATTAATTTCTATGAGGTTATTGTCGATATAATTGAAATTAGATATTTGAGGGAGCTTGTGGTGTATCTATTTAGGTGTGATTGGTGGGATTTAAGCAGTCCTCGAGTAGGATTCTTCAGTGATAACTATTTTTTGAGTATTAATACATAAAAAAAATAGTATGAAGATGATCATTTTATTTTGGCTTCCCAAGCATCTCTATTATTCTAGTTAGATGAATTGGAGTTAGAAAATCAATGGCAAGTAGTACAAATTTCTTTTTCAAGAAATATATATGATGTTATCCTTGGGCTTGAAGGACAAGATGATGAAGAAGATGATTCTTCTATTCAATAAGCATACAAAAAGAGTCAGCCCATCTTTAATTGTTTTTGATTTGAGTCAATATGTGATGATTCCATTATATAATTGAAGATATTGAGGTTGAAATTGTTGATGTGACAATTGAGCAAAATATTAAGTGATCTAAAGCATCTACAAATGATTAGGGCGAATAGTTAAATGAAACTAATATAGATGATTGATTAGTTATGTATTCATATTACATTTTATGACAAAAATTTTATGTAAAGAATGTATCAGTATTTCGAAATTATGTCACCGAATAGGAAGAAAGTTTGCATCTCATCTCTACTTGTTCCTAGCTCTCCGTCTAACTCACCACTAGAGATTGACTCTACAGAACAAGATAAAGATCTAATAGTCATATTGTTTCAATTAAGATCATAAAATAGACATATTACATCGTTTCTAACCATCATTTACTTTGTTTCTATAATGAATATTTTATTTTAAAGAGTTAACAATACAATCTCGTCAAGGTCGATGCACTACTAGTGGCGTGAAGTTGAGAAAATATCGTAAGTGGGTAATATTAAAGTTAACATTTCTGACAAATATATCGGAGGTGAATGACAATCAGTAACTTGGTTTGCATTATATGTGGGTGCTCTTACACGAACTTATGCACCTTTGGCAACGAGTTCATGGTAGTAAGTCCCCTAAAATATGAAAGAGCTTATCAAGAAGTATTGTTGGGTAATGTTTAAATAATTGATTTATATTAATATTATTTAATATTTATTCAAAATTTAGAATATTTTAGATGATATTATGTTTGTGTATATACATTTTCAAGGATGACTTCAGACTAAGGTTTGGTTGGAGAGAGAAGCGTAAGACTATGGATGAGCTTATGTGTAATGCATTATGCAAATATAAGGTAAGGTGTCATGAGTATTATAGTAAGTTTGAGATAAAGAAGACTCATGCCAATGTCCTTTAGGATGTCCAACCTTTTGATTGAAAAAAACTTTATGACATGTTTGAGGATCCCTCATATAAGGTATAATTAAATGAATTTTTTTTTTTACGTGTCTTATTTATAATTTTTGCTTCCTAATATTTTCAAATTCCATGCTGGAGCAAAATTCTAGAAACAAAGTAAATAAATTGAAATTGAAGATTCATCATCATGCAAGTTTAAGATCTTTCCATCACCTTTCTAAAAAATTAATAATATTTTTTTATCATATATAATTTGTTTTATGGAGATATTCTAATAATTTTATATCTTAATCTATTATAATAAGAGACTGTCCAGCAGCTATAGTAATAAACAATAATTTTCACACCCTTGATGAACAGTATCGCTACAATAATGAACATTTTTTTTTCACATCCTTGATGAAACGCATTGATATTGTTTTTGTCTCCGAATTATTGATTATAAGCACTATTTTGTCTTTGAATTATTGGCATGAATTGTTTTGCTTTTCGTATATTAAATCAATAAATATTAATGAGTAAAACTATAAGGATAAGCATGTGCAAAATATCATTCAACGCTACAAGTGAATATTCCAGTGTTTCAAGTCACACATCAATAAAATATTGTACATGAAAAATCATGCTCAATTTTAGTTATAATTAGTTAAATATTTTGTTATGTGAATGTGAAATTTTATTAATCCATTTAACCCATGTAATTTTATTAATTAATCCTTTTAACTCACCATTTTTTAACAAAAGTTAAATGCTTTAGAATATTAGCATAAATAGGGAGTGAAATTAATGCGTAGGGGTGTAACCGGTCTAGTTCGGTTTTGGACAAAATCTAAGACTGAACCGGTAACACTGGTTTTTCATTTTATAAACCGATTATAAACTGGTTACCCTCTTAAACAGGTACTTCCAGTTTTACCGGTTTTGGTTTTAATATATTAAGTATATTAGTATTATTAATGTATTTATCAAAACAAATATGTTGAGAATTTATTAGACAATAAAATCTATTTAATATATATATTATATTTAAAACATATGATCAAATAAATATTCATGTTTAAGATTAAAATGATATGCTATAAATATATTATTTCATACATAATTATATATTATATATAAAAAATTATATATAATATAAAATATATTATATATAATATTAAAAAATAATAAAATATATATATAATATGTGAAACAGTCCGGTCTGGTATTGAAAAATGTAAAACGCTTTCGGACCTGATTTGACCGGTTTTTAAAATGAAAGAACCGATTTCAAACCAAACTGGTAAAAAAGGGGGATCAAATCAACGAGTCCGGTCCAGGCCAGTTTTCTGATTTTTTGGTTTATTTTTACACCCCTATTAATGCTCCATTTCTCGTTTAATACACATGGGGGAATAGAAAAAAGGTAGCACTTTTTTTCTTTTCTCTCAAGACACATACATGACCATCTTCTTTATGGATTTCAGAAAATATTTATGTATATCAGCATATACCTTTATTATACTGATTATTGAGGGTCTATTATTAGTTTGTAAATTATTAAATCAAATGAAAATATGATTAAATAACAAAATTGTACGTTTTTTATTCTTATTTGATCTATTTTATTGAAAAACTGATAAAATAACAAACATCACTCCGAAATTCACTCTATAATTGAAAGCATTGCTTTGAATTCCTATATTTGATATATGATTGACCAATAAATAGCATTTCAAAATTTATACTCATAATTGAATACACTTTTTGTTTGTTATAGGTGAAGATTATTTAACAAAAGTTATTGTAATCACATGATTAGTGAGTATGACTTTTTTGCATTTATAATCTTTACTTTTCTATTGATCATACACAAGTATTAAATTCATATTATGTAAGAGCATTTATCATATTTAGAGAACATTGCAACACAGACTTCATAAAGATAATAGGTGATTCAACTTGGTGCAAACTTTGATCAACTCAAGCAACATCATCACAAAAATTGAATGTGCTCTAAATTAATCTCATAGAAGAAGACACAAAATTGTCAATAATCCCTCAAACAAGCCAAGCAGTATTTTCATGTGCTGAAAAAACATTTGTATTGTCTATTCTATTTTGAAAAAAACTAGGATTATAATTTGTCTATGTTACTTGACTCCACAAATTGAATTAAATTATGGTCTATTTTGAACAAATCTTTTCATTTTCTAATCTATCCAAACATATCATTATTAAACTTTATTAACTTATCATTAAAGATATTTTCTAAATTTTTTTTGTTGTGCATTGCATTATATATTAATTAATTTTTTTAAAAAAATTATATTATTTTTATTAAAAATTTTATCTCATTTAACTAGATAAATATACTATAAACGATACTCCGACCTAGTCATAATAAATATCTCTAATAGCGAAAGCATATATGTCAATTATAATTATGAGAGCTTTGACTATACTTGGCCTGACAGGACATGCAATGCACAGGTCCTTCGCACCTTAGATTGGGTCAACCTTCTTTAAAAATTACAAAGTGTGTTTCTTTTATTGATATATGAGTCTACAGTTTTTTATAATGATTAAATGTTATATATAATTATTTTTATATATTTTTTTTATTAATATTATTAATTGTATTAATTTTTTTAATATGCATATAAATAAAATACATAAAAAAATATGTAAAAATAATAACATAAAACTTTTATTCTCCAATACGGCATAATTTTCCAGCTCGTGGAACATGATTCTGAACTCAAGAACCACGGCCACCAAATGGGAAAGCAACGGGTACTCACTGTTTCTTATCTCGGAAAACAAATTCACGACTAAAGCACTGTTTGGAAGCGGAGAATTTTATTTATTTATTTTTGGTTATGGTGCAATTAAGGTCCAAAACCACAGAGGAGCCACCTTGAAAGACAATATGCATGTATGTCATCTTTGTTCAGTCAACAAAGTAAGGCTGCATGCATCCAACACGGAAAACAGCCTGCCATGTGACTGTTGCCTAAATTCTAAAATGTACGCGGCAAGAAGGATAATGATACACTACCAACAAATATCATCCCCTCTTCTATTTTAGTTCGGCTACCGAACAATAAAATAAACGGATCTTCGTCAAGTTAAAAAAAGAAAATGAAAAAAAATACTGGAAGAATTATTGGAAAACTCGGCCAGTAGTGACTGAGGAATGATGGGTAAAAGGCAGCCCGCTGTAGCACAAAAGTGGGTAAATAACCGATGAAGACTAGTCAGTCATCCCGCGCTACTTATATCATTTTTTTCTAATTTTAAAAAAGAGTTAGAATCACATGTGACGTTTCTCTAATTTTATTAATAAAAAGTCTAAATTCTCACTTATGACGAAGGTGGAAACAAAAAGCTCACTGCTTATAAAGGGACCTAACAAAGCTAAGAGACAAGTTACATAATAGGCTAGGCCTATGAATACGACTATACAACTCTACCACTCTGTAAACCTGCTCCCAGCATTTTGACAGATACGTTCCCAAACCAAAAAAGAATCTGCTCCCAACAAGCTTGGATGGACATGTTTCTATCCTCCATGCGCAACCTGCATCGGCGAATCCAAAGGGTCCATCAAAAGGAACATCTAAGGGGTATCACGCTACTTCTACCATCACACCACTTCTACCATCATAATTAGAGCCCAGAAGCGGTGGCGCATAGCAATCTGTTCCATCCGCTTCATGGGGTCCCTTGCCAGAGAAATAAAATCTCAATTTTACTCTACCATAGCCATTCAACCAAGCAGCTTCAAGTACGGTGGAACTATTTGTGGATTGCACCAAGACATGATCACTTCTACAGATATAACCAAAGCTCAGAAGCGGTGGCGCATTGCTTGTGTTGTGATCTGTTCTATCCGGTTCAGGGCTTCCATTACTAAAGAGATACAAACTGAACAGAACAGTCATGATTCTGTGATTTTGAAGTCTCCCTTTCACACCGCCCTCAAAGTATAACCAAACAGCTCCGACCATGGTGAAAATGAACGTTTGCCACGCTCCTTTGCCATTGATCTATTGACTCTCCCAGAAATTTTGAAAGAAAAAGATTTAACAGCTCTTCTCAAGTTTGGAGTTCAGGATGGCTGGTATGAAGGGGGAAGCATTTTCGTAGCAGTCTTTCTAGTGGTGGTTGTCTCTGCCCTCAGTAACTTCAGACAGGAGAGGCAATTTGATAATTATCAAAACTAATCAACAACATAAAAGTTGATGTTCTTAGAGATGCACGTCGCCACAAGATCTCCATCTTTGAGATTGTGGTTGGAGATGTCATCTTCCTGAATATAGGCGATCAGATTCCAGCTGACGGATTGTTTTTAGACGGACATTCTTCGCTGATAAATGAGTCAAGCATGACAGGTGAGAGTGATCCTGTTGAACCCATTCTTGTTCTCCGGTTCTAAGGTGGTGGATGGGTATGGTCGAATGCTGGTTACATCTATTGGCATCGACACTGCATTGCGTGAAGTGATGAGCTCAATATCTGGTACTGATTCCAATGAAAGGACTCCATTACAAGCAGGGCTAGACAAATTAACCTCTTCTATTGGCAAGATAGGCCTTGTAGTTACTTTTTTAGTTCTTATAGTCTTGTTAATCCGTTATTTTACCGGGAACACACAAGATAAGAATGGAAATACAAAAAAAGAATATAATGGTAGCCAAATAGATTTAATTAGATGATGTATTCAATGCGGTGGTGCGCATTGTTGCTGCTGCGGTCCCCATTGTGGCTACTGAAGTGAAGTCATCATCCAAGATAACAATATCTGAGCGCTCTCCTTTGCCACTTCGGTACCTTGAATGCCCATGGAAAGCCCTACATCAGCTTCTTTCAATGCAGGCACATCGTTCGTGCCATCTCCGGTGACTGCAACCACATGGCCTTTTTGTTTCGAGCACTGTACCATCAGAAGCTAGGTCATCCTCATTTGACAAGCTTTTGATGGTATAGTGCTCGAAACAAAAAGGCCATGTGGTTGCAGTCACCGGAGATGGCACGAACGATGTGCCTGCATTGAAAGAAGCTGATATAGGGCTTTCCATGGGCATTCAAGGTACCGAAGTGGCAAAGGAGAGCGCTCAGATATTGTTATCTTGGATGATGACTTCACTTCTGTTGCCACGGTTTTACGTTGGGGACGATGTACCTGTTTACAATAACATTCCGAAGTTCATCCAGTTTCAACTGACAGTGAATGTGGCAGCTCTTGTTATAAACTTTATTGCAGCGGTTTCTGCTGGAAAGGTTCCCCTAACAGCAGTCCAGTTGTTTTGGGTAAATCTCATCATGGACACACTAGGAGCTTTTGCTCTTGCTATTAACATAAAACATTTAGTCATTTTCTGTATATAGAAATAGAATATTCTAGAAATAGGATTATTAGCTGTCAGTTACATTTCTCTGCATTACTTTAACGTAATTGATTCTTCTCATGTGTATGAATACACATTACCTTCAATGTGAAATATACGATGGAATTCAAGAAAACTCTTTAGTCTAACATAGTATCAGAGCTGCTCGACTAGCTGTGTCTTGATCCATGGCTATGCTTCCCCATCCTTCCATCCCACAACCTTCCTCATCTCTTATCTCTTCCTTTTCTCATATAGTCACTCTCAAGCTTACTACCGGAAACTATCTGTTATGGAAGGTGAAAATATTAGCAAACCTTAGAGGCCAAGATCTCTATTGCTATGTTGATGGAACCTTGCCCTGTCCAGCAAAATTTCTTCCCGCTGGTTCTAATGAACCACCTAAAATCAATCCTGATTTCACGTCTAAGGTAAGAACAGATCAACTGGTTCTCAGTGTTTTGTTCTCTTCCCTATCGGATTCAATCGTTGGTCATGTACTATATAATACTACCTCACTCTCCCTATGGCCGTCCCTTAGCTCTATGTTTACATCTCACTCTCAGGCCAAAGAATTCCAGATTAAGTTCCAGTCAACCAACTTTTCTCTAGCTGGTAACCTAGCTGCCACATGTAATCCTCTACCAGATAAAGAATTGGTCACCTATCTACTGATTGGTCTAGCTCTCCTCTATGAATCTTTTGTGACCTATGTTACTACCAGATCTGACCCCATTACTTCTCAAGAGTTGTATCAGATGCTTCTCATTCATGAGAGTAGACTCGCCCACTCTTCCAAACAAATACTTAAGCCTTCAGCCAATTTTACTCAAACTAACACTTCAGGTGGTCGTAATCAAAGAGGTAGACTTCCCTTCTGCGGCAGACAAGGTTGGGGGTCGAGTAAATTACTCAAACCGTGGTGGTCGACACCCTTCTCATTTCTTTGGAAACCAAACTCCTACTCCTCATTGTTTTTTTGTTAAGGACAATGAGACGAGGATGTCCCTTCTCACAAGTCCAATGTATAACGGTCTTTATGTTTTCCCTTCAATAATTCCGTCCTCTGTGTCTACTCATCTTGGTGAGAAAGCATCTCTCTCGCAATGGCACAGACATTTCGGTCATCCATCACTCGATCTTGTCTCTCACATTTTGCATTCTAGGTGTTTGTCGTTGTCTCAAAAAGAAGCTGACTACAAGTGCTCTGCGTGTCCCCTTGCCAAAGCCCACCATCTCCCATACTCTCCCAATTCGGCCCATTACAAAAAGCCCTTAGAGCTTGTCAGTGTGGAACTTTGGGGTCATCTCCTATAATTTCCAGAAATTGGTTCAAATATTATATTTCTCTTATAGATCACCTGGATTTTTCCTTTGAGATTAAAGTCTGATGTTGTTCAAGTTTTCTCCCATTTTTGTACCTTTTCTTGAACAATCACTACAAGAGATATGATTTTTTGAGACAAAAAATTGTCTCAAAAAATGGAAATTTCGTCCCTAAAAGTTTTGTCTCAAAAAGGTTGTCTCAGAAAGTTTCGTCTCCGAAAAGTATTTTTAGGGACGAAATTGGGCGGAACCGGTCGAAACTGTTCGAACGGGAAATTTTTTCTGAGACAAAAAAATGTCGTATCAGAATCAAGTTCGAACGGAAATAGTTTTGTTCGAACAACATGAAATGTTAATTCGAACCAATAACCATATCTGACCAAGTCCGTTCGAACAAAAAAGTTCGTAAGCGACTTTAGTTCGAAGAAAAATATTAACTGTTCGAACAAATAATCTATTTACAGAAATCTTCTGTTCGAACGGACTTTTAGAAATGAATTTATTCGAATGAGTATTTAGTTGTTCGAATGAACGCATGGATTGTATTTCTCGGTAAGTTCGAATGGGTATATTTTTGTTCGAATGGGAATTTATTGGTTCGAATGGATATGTTTTTGTTCGAATGTATGCATAAATGGTAATTTACCATTCAAACGGTATTGATCAAACAAAATGAAATTGATACTAATACAAATTGTAATCTATATACATCAATTGTTCAAATGTTTACAAACATCGTAAATATTAAAGGCAATTAAAAAAAACAAATGAATTATGATTGTGGTGGTGGTGGTGGTATAGGGTTTTGGGACATCATTAATTGAAATTGTTCAAACATTTTTTGGTTATTTAATTGTAGCCTCTCTTCTAATCTTGCTTCTAAATCTGCTGTTTGATCTAATCGGGTCAACAACTCTTTTTCCTTTGATCTCAATCGTTCTATCTCAAGTGCAGCTTCCTCTAATTTTTTAGTCTTGTTGTCATTCGATCTGGCTTTAGAAGATGATGAAGATACTGAGGATGACTTCACGCAACGTCCTAAGCCCCTCAAATATTAAGAACGTGATCCAAGAACTTGAGAAAAGATTTGAGCATCGTTGACAGATGATTCATCAGATGGATCCGCAACAGTGTCTTTAAGAGATATCATCTTGTCCTGGAAAAAGAAAAACATTAAAATTAGTATATGTAACAAAAATATATTTAGACAGTGAAATTAAATAAACTTAAACTTACATAATTTGTCTCTGCCTCAGGATTGCTCCAAACACCATCACGATTTTTTTGTGCTTTAGCATACAATTGGGTCAGATCATAATCAGTAGGATTTTCTTCTTGCTGCAAAATGAAAATTAATATCATAATTTATACGAAAAAAGTGTATATATTAAGATTTAATGAAGACAATAAGAACTAACCATTTTTTTTGACAAGCGATGAAAAGATTGAGAACCCGCGTGATGGTGTATCGTTAAATTTGATCTATTTGTTTTGTTCACTGCACTCCGTTTCTAAAAAAAAGTATTATAATTTTTATTTAATACATCTATTATATATTATTAAAAAAAGATAGTAGCGAAATTACCTGATAAGCAGGATCTTCAAACAGATCACAAACTTTCTCCCATTCGTTTGGTGGCATTGCTTGGAATGGATTTTGACGCGCCTCTATTGTAGTACTGAACTTCTGGTAGTGTGCATGGCATCGACCTTTGTACCTCCGGAATGCATTCGACATGAGTTCTTCAATCGTTAGTCGATCCTCCCGCCGACCAAAATTTAGTTCAAACTCGTCTTTCAAAGAATTATAAACAATTAGTATAATTTCAAACATTCGCATTTAAATAAAAATGTTATACAAAGTAACTTATTACCAGACAACGATTTTTGATGTGGTCTTTCACATCTTGGGAAACTTTAGCCCAGGATGATGTAGCCATCGGTGCATACGTGCGAGTAAGTGTACCAACATAAGAAGCAAGCCAAGCTGCTGAATCCCCAGAGCCACCGGTGTGATCATTAGATATATCAACTTTAATTTTACCCACTTTCCTTACTTTTTCTATGCAGACACCCCTCGTAATGCCTCTAACTCGGCGCTGGTTTACAATAGCTATATATACAAATGGCTTAGAATATATTTTAATTAAATTAATCTTATTTGAAAGATATACATTGAAAAAATACCTTGTTCTGGTTCTGGTGACGGTGGCCCACCATTGTTGGCAGGTGAAGCACACGGGGATTCGCTAAGTGGTGGGGATGGCTCACGTGTTCTTTTGCGTTTAGGAGGTATATCTGTTTGAAATTATAATAAATTATTATTCAAACAAAATACATGAAATATTTTTATAAGAATTTTACCTACACAAATATCTGTTTGAAAATCATTCGGTATCAGTATTGCTGGACCAATCGCTCTCATCCTCAGTAGACACTTCAGTTGATTCATGTTCTTCCGACATGTCACCTTCAATTACTTCGGGTTGAACATCTTCTCTGCGCAATGGGACCATGTCATAATGGCTTAGATCAACAAACAGATTGATGCCTGATTCATTTTCTTGATATGCTTCTTCATGGTCTGGACTATCAACTTCTTCATGTGGTTTGTCTGCCTCTAGAATATAACCATACACATTTCTTGGCGCAAATTTCTCGACTATTCTCCATGGATTTCCGAACTCCGGATCATCTAAATAAAAAACTTGATTTGCTTGGCATGTGAGAACAAATGGGTCGTCCTCATACCATTTGCGAGATGTATTGACACTTACAAAATATTCATCCTTACGCACTCCCAACCTAGGATTCGAGACATCCCACCAATTACATTTAAATAACCAGACCATATATCCCCCCACATACTTTAATGCTATGATATCCTCCACAATTCCGTAAAAATCAATATTTTCATCCCCATGGCTTCCTTCGACAACAACCCCACAATTTTGAGTTTTCCTATATCGTTCTCTGTCTGCTGTGTGAAATCTATATCCACGCACCAAACATCCTGAATATTGGATAGCTCGCTTAGACGGACCACATGCCAAAGCATATACTTCTGGTGAGATTTCACCTGAATGTTCATTATATTTCGATGCAACCTACATAAATAAATTTTATTATACTTATATCAATATCATATATAAATATGATGACACCTACAAATTAAATAAAGTTTAAAATACTTTCAAGCATAATTTTTTTCCGAATAATACCGTATGTTCAAACCATGAGGCAAATTCTTCTTCATGCGTCTTTTCTACGTCAGTCACACCATTCGTGCGAAGTAGTTGTATATGTTCGCTGCATATGTTAATGTGAGTTATTAATTTGTATCAATATATACTATATTATTAGAAATGCACTTAATACTACTACCAAATTAGATGATCATCACGAACCTCAAATACTGTTCAATCTATTCACAATTATTTAAGACATACCATCGAGCTATTTCAAACTCTCGCCCACATAGGTCATAGCCCCCTTGTGCACCTATAGGACGTACTTTCTGGGAAAACACAGTAAATGCTGACGAAACTCCCATTTGTCCACCTTCATAATTTCGATCCGGTCTCGTAAATCTAGTATCAACCCCACAAAAATATATTGAACAAAATGTATGCCACTCATTATGAATATATGACTCTGCGATCGATCCTTCCGGACGAGCCTTATTCCCCACAGATCGCTTAAGTTTTCCCAAAAACCGTTCAATAGGATACATCCATCTATACTGAACGGGGCCAGCAACTAAAGCCTCACGAGGGAGATGCACAGCCAAATGAACCATTACATCAAAGAATGAAGGCGGGTACAAACTCTCCAATTTACACAATATCAATGCAATGTCAGCTTCCATTTTTAATAAGGCATCAACTTTCAACGTTCTACTGCAAATATTTCTGAAAAATCGCCCTAATTTTGTGATAGCTGTACGAACATCTGGAGTAAGCTTTCCGCGCACACCAACTGGCAACAATCGTTGTAAAAATATATGGCAGTCATGACTTTTTAGACCAGTTATCTTCCAATCATGAGGTTGGACACATCTTGACATGTTCGAAGCATAACCATCGGGTAATTTGATTGTCATAAACCAATCACAGAATTTCTTTCTCTCATCACTTGAAAGTGTATACCATCCAATGGGCATATAAGCTGATGACCCAGTATCTTGCAAATGCAACTCTGATCTGATTCCCAACTCTTTCAAATCTTTACGAGAGTTGACTGTATCTTTTGTTTTTCCTTGTATTGACATCAGGGTACCCAAAATATTCTCACATATATTTTTTTCAATGTGCATCACGTCTAGATTGTGACGCAGTGTTAAGGTAGACCAGTATGGCAACTCAAAAAAAAAATACTTTTTTTGGTCCAATTCAATTCCACTGCCTGTCTTTTCCTCTTTCGGCATCTTGCATTCTTTCCAAATCTGTTGTCTGGGACATCTGCCAATTGAGTGAGAATATCACTGCCAGAATACTCTGGCGGTGATGACCTACGATCAACCGTTCCATCAAACATTACCCTGTTGTTTCGCCATCTATGATCATGAGGTAGATATCGACGGTGTCCCATGAAACATAATTTCCGGCCATTCGCTAACCACTGAGACTGTGTATCTTTGTTACAAACAGGACAAGCCATTTTTCCCTTTGTGCTCCACCCAGACAAGTTTCCGTATGCAGGAAAATCATTTATTGTCCAAAGTACTGTAGCATGCATTTTGAATTCACGTGAAGCGGCCACATCATATGTATTGACACCCTGTTCCCACAACTCTTTCAACTCTTCCATCATTGGCTGCAAATATACATCTATTTCATTTTCTGGTAACCTTGGCCCTGGAATCAATAGAGTCATCATAAAATAAGGATCCTTCATACACTTCCATGGTGGCAAATTATAAGGCATTACTATGACAGGCCAAGTGCTATGAGAAGTGCTCATGTTGCCAGATGGATTAAACCCATCAGTTGCTAAACCAAGACGTACATTGTGAGGTTCTTCAGCAAACCATGGATACTCATCATCAAATTTCTTCCATTGTAAGGAATCTGCAGGATGAGTGAGAAATTGATCATTTTGAACTCTTTCTGTGTGATGCCAAGTCATATCTTTCGCAGTCATCCGGGAAGTAAATAATCTTTGAAGTCGAGGAATAAGCGAAAAATGTCTTAGCACTTTCTGGGGTACATTACGCTTATCTGATGTCCATCTTGACTCAAGACACACCGGACATGATTCATATTCTGCATATTGCTTCCAGAAGAGAACACAATCATTCTTACATGCATGGATGATATTATAATCAAATCCTAACCCTCGTTTCAATTTCTTCGCTTCATAAAAATTTCAAGGTACTACGTTATCCTCTGGCAGAGCCTCTTTAAATAATTCAAGCAGCATATCGATAGCCTTTGCAGAAATACGACAAATAGACTTTATATGGAGCAACCTGACAGTGAATGACAACTTGCTATGACGGGTGCACCCTTCGTACAATTCTCGTTGTGCATCCTCCCACAATGATCCAAAGTCTTCATTTCCCTCAAATGACTGGGTAGATGTTCCTTCTCCAACCCTGGCACCAAATATGCCTGTGCCAAGATCTCCTAACATTTCAGTCATATCTTCTCCATTATCATAACCATCATTAGAAATATCAACATTTATGTCCTCCATGTCGATCTCGTTACATTCATCCATCTGGTTGAGATGACTGCCAAATCTAACTCCTTGGGGAAATGGTTCTCCATGTAAAACCAAATGTGAATATTTACCATCAATTCCATTTACGAATAAATGATCCTCCACAGTCGTCATATTATAAGAACTAAGGTTTTTGCACTTCTTACATGGGCATCTTATAAATCCTCGACTATCAACACTCCCACAAGCAAATTCTAAGAAAGACTTCACCCCTTGTGCATATTGCTTATAGTCTCAACCAAGTCTATCTCCCAACAACATCCAACTTTTATCCATCTATAAAAGAAAACCACAATCATGGGATAAACACTATCATTCAACTATTACAATACATGTGTTTAATTACCCTGTACTTTTAAGGTAGTTGGTCCTATCCCATTCGAGAGACTATTATTTATATCGCATATATACTCAGTCTAAAACTCGTATGTTAGTAAAAATTTCGGCAGCATTTCCCTACAATTCTCCAAGTATGCTAGTCACGATAAGCTGTCGACCCTATTCATGAGCCGAGAAACTTATGAGCTACATACTCAAAGAATGTAGGAAAATGCTAAACCACAATTTAAATTGACTAACACAGGAGTTATAACTAAGTATATATGCCATATAGATGATATAATCCCAAACTGTCCACTTTGGACAATTCAAGAGTTATACCCAAATATTCTTTAAGAGAATATTTGGCCACAACTCTCGAACGGGTCTAAGGTTTAACTGCATGTAAAATAACTACAAAATCCAAACACTCAGTAGTAAACACTCAGTAGAAAATTCACTGTGGCCGTGGGCTGTGAAAAATCCACTTTTGAACGGGGACAAACTAGGACACGAAATTGATAGGGAATGGTCTAGGGATGATTGTGAAGCTATTGGAAGTGGTGGTTGGCCGTGGGTGGCGGCGGAATCGCCGGAAATAGGCCGGATTTCCCAAAAAGGGAAGCTAGCTCGTAGGAGCTGTTCCGGTGGTCGTTGGAGGCCGAAAATGGGTGGGTTAGGACGGCAAGGGACCGGTGATGAAGTGGTGAAGAAATGGTGGCCGGAGGTGGAGTGACGGCGGCGGATCGAGCTGAAAACCGTACGGGCTTTGAGGAGCTTTTCCGGCCAAACGGCCGGCCGGCAGGGGGAGATATTTGGTGGGAAGGTGCGCCGGAGGGAGGGGGTTCGAACGAGACCGGCGGTGTCGACCACGGTGGCTGGACGGCGGCGGGTCGAGGGCAGAACTAGTTCCGGCGTGGGTGAGGAGAGAGAAGAGAGAGAGAGGCCGGGGAGGCTCGAGCGGGAAGAGGAAAAAGAAAAAAAAAGAAAAGAAAGAAAAAAGAAAAGAAAGGAAAAAGAAAAAGGAAAAAGAAGAGAAAAAGGAAAAGAGATATAGGGAAGAGATGAGGTCCAATCCTCATTCCGGGAAACACAACTAAACCACCAAAAAGAGATTAAAAACCACAAAACAACTAAAAGAAATAAAACACAACATCAAATAAATTAAAAACCAATTTTTAAAACGCAATTAAATTAAAATAATTAAACTAATATATTAATTAAAATAAAAACAATTATTTCAGCGAAAATACACTCAAAAGCGGGTCATCACATCCTCCCCTCCTTAAAAACAATTTCGTCCTCGAAATTGCAGATCAACCACCAACTTAAAACAAGCCACAAGAAAGCACATAAACCAGCGGTGATCAAGATTAATACACATACCTTCTTTATTCAAACAAAAATGGGTACTGCTCCCTCATGTTCGCTGCTCGCTCCCAAGAGAAGTCTTGAGCTAACGGATCTCCCCAAGCCACTTTAACCAAAGGTATCGTCTTGGACCTCAACTGTTGCTCCTTCCAATCCATGATCTGCGACGGAACAACTTCATAAGTGAGATCCGGTTGCAACTGAATACCCGCTGGGTCGACGAAGCGTGGTTCTTGCTGTCCAAAGCTCTTCTTCAGGGATGATACGTGGAAGATATCATGAACATCCCCAAAATAATCTGGCAAAGCAACCCTATAGGCGACAGACCCTACTCTCTCCAGAATCTGAAAAGGGCCGACGTACCTCGGATCTAGCTTTCTCTTCTTACCAAAACGCTTAACACCTCTCATGGGAGAGACTTTAAGGTAAACCCAATCACCAACTTCAAACGACAACTCTCTCCTCCTGGTATCAGCGTAACTCTTCTGACGACTCTGAGCTGCCGCCATTTTATCTCTGATGATCCAGACTTGGCTTTGCATCTCTTGAATTATTTCGGGTCCAATTACCCTACTCTCCCCAACTTCATCCCAACACAAGGGCCACCTACACTTTCTCCCATAAAGAGCTTCATAGGGAGCCATCTGAATGGTCGCATGGAAGCTGTTATTGTATGCAAACTCGATGAGCGGCAATTGGTTTTTCCAACTTCCTTGGAATTCCATGACACATGCTCGCAACATGTCTTCCAGGGTTTGAATGGTGCGCTCTGACTGACCGTCTGTCTGCGGGTGATAAGCAGTACTGAACTTCAACTTAGTACCCAAAGCTGCCTGCAAACTCTTCCAGAACTGCGATGTGAACCTCGGGTCTCGATCCGACACTATACTCTTTGGTATGCCGTGTAGCCGTACTATCTCCTTGACATACGAGCGGGTCAACTTACCCAAAGAGTCGGTGTTATTAACAGGTAGAAAATGAGCACTCTTCGTTAACCGGTCCACAATCACCCAAACAGAATTCTTCCCACTAGGCGTTCTCGGCAAACCCACTACGAAGTCCATCGTGATGTCATCCCACTTCCACTCAGGAATAGGGAGGGGTTGGAGCATACCTGCAGGTCTCTGATGCTCGGCCTTTACCTGACGGCACGTGTGGCATTTCTCCACATATAAGGCAACGTCTTTCTTCATTCCATCCCACCAGTAATTTTTCTTCAAATCTCGATACATCTTTGTACTGCCAGGATGAACTGAATACGGGGCCGCATGAGCTTCCGCCATGATCCGTTCTTTGAAATCTGAGTCCTTAGGGACCACTCTGCGATCTCGGAACCGAAGTATCCCATCACTATCCATGCTATAGTGCAACGGGCCTCAAGATTTTCTGACTCTCTTCCTGATGTTCAACAGCTTCGGATCCTTTCTTTGGAGAGTTTTCAATTCTTCAAAATCAGTTACCCGAATATCAAGAACTGAAGACAAAATCTCTACTTGCTGCGAACTCTCTATAAGGAGCATTCTCATCCCACAAAGCAACGACTCCAATTCTGACGGCTCGGCTTCATCTTCCAAATGCGACTTCCGGCTCAAAGCATCAGCAACTATATTAGCCTTCTCCGGATGGTACTTGATCTCACACTGATAGTCACTGATTAGCTCCAGCCATCGCCTCTGCCTCATATTCAGATTTTTCTGGGAAAACAAATGCTTCAAGTTCTTGTGATCGGTAAATACCTCGCAAGCTTCCCCATACAAGAAGTGCCGCCAGATCTTAAGGGCAAAAACAATCGCAGCCAATTCTAGATCGTGCATCGGATAATTCTTTTCATGGTCCTTTAGCTGATGAGATGCATAGGCTACAACCCGTCCTTCCTGCATAAGGACACAACCCAAACCGAACTTAGACGCATCACTGAAGACTACGAATGGCTTATGCAGTTCTGGGAGTGCTAACACTGGTGCCGGTGTCAACCTGTTCTTTAATTCCTGGAAGCTTCTCTCACATTTCTCTGACCAAACAAATTCTGTATTCTTCCGAGTCAAAGCTGTGAGAGGTCCGGATAGGCGAGCAAAACCCTCTACAAATCTTCGGTAGTCCCAAGAAACTCCTGACCTCGCGCACTGTAGTCGGGCGCTGCCATGACAAAATGGCTTCTACCTTACTAGGATCAACAGCCACTCCGCCCCGGGAAATTACGTGCCCAAGGAATTTAACTTCTTCCAACCAGAATTCACACTTGCTGAGCTTGGCGTATAGCTGGTGTTCTCTCAATCTCTCAAGTACCAGACTAAGATGATACACATGCTCTTCAACATCTCGGGAATAAATCAGTATATCATCAATGAACACTACCACAAAGGAATCCAGATAAGGTCGAAACACTCGATTCATCAAATCCATGAAAGCTGCAGGGGCATTAGCTAACCCAAACGGCATCACCTTAAATTCATAATGCCCATACCTCGACCTGAAAGCAGTTTTAGGCACATCCTGGTCTCTGATTTTCAGCTGGTAGTATCCCGACCTCAGATCAATCTTAGAGAACACGGCTGCTCCTTGAAGCTGGTCAAACAAATCATCAATCCGCGGGAGAGGGTATTTATTTTTGATGGTCACCTTGTTCAATTCCCGATAATCAATGCACATACGGAGGGTTCCATCTTTCTTTTTAACAAATAAAACTGGTGCACCCCACGGCGACGTACTAGGCTGAATAAATCCCTTCTCTACCAGTTCTTGCAACTGAGTCTTCAACTCTTTCAATTCAGCCGGTGCCATGCGATAAGGAGCTTTATGCACAGGAGCCGCTCCGGGTTCCAAGTCTATAACAAACTCCATCTCCCGAACAGGGGGTAGTCCGGGCAAGTCATCCACAAACACATCGGGGAAATCTCCCACAACTGGAATGTCTGCCAAAGACTTCTTCTCAGACGGCGTGGACACCATCTGCACCAAGAATGCATCCACTCCCCATGCAATCTCTCGTCTTGCCTGAATCGCCGATATAATTATCGGTTTTTCTTTTAATCTACTCCTCACAAATTCCAGACAATCACCATCTGGAAGCTGAAAGCTAATTATCCGACTTTTGCAATTAATACTCGCAGAATATCGATATAGCCAATCCATCCCGAGGATGATATCAAAACCCAACAGCTTGAACACCACCAAATCAGCATCCAGGAATCTTCCCTCAAAATTTAACGGGCATCCCAAAGCAACCTTGGAACACCACACCATCTCACCATCGGGTAGAGCCACTACCATAGACTTCGGCAACGGCTCCGTGACCAAACTACACACCCGTGCAAACGTGGAAGACACAAACGATTGCGAAGCACCGGAATCAAACAAAGTACAAGCATAAAACTCATACAAACGGACTCTTCCTGAACCAAACACACAACCCATGAAATCCAAAAAGCAAAGAATAAACCAAAAACACCAAAAGAAATAAATCCAACTTAAAATTATATTAATCCATACCTGTGATTACTCCAGCATCATGGGTCGCTGGTGCCTCATCATCCACCTCTCCGGGTGTGACAGCATAAACCCGGGCTTGCACTGTTTGTCTCGGGTTTGTTCTTCCACCGTGTCTACCTCCATGGCTTCCTTGAGCTGCTCTTGGACATTCTCGGGCAAAGTGACCCTGCTGGCCACAATTATAACATCGAGCCCCACCAGAAGGGCACTCACCCACATGGGCTCTATTATAGACTCCGCATACAGGCACACGTCCTCCCATGCGAACACTTGAAGATGCTTGCGGTCGAGTACCGGTCCGCTGAACAAATTTCTGAGGTGAACCCGAGCTGCTTCCTTCACCAGAAAAACTATGCCTCTTATGCCCTGGAGGGGAGCCCAGAAAAATACTCAGATTGTTTTCTCGTTCCACCAGGGTGGCCACATCCACTAATTCCTGAAAAGTGGATATCCGATGGCTGACCACCATACGGCGTATATCAGGGCGCAGTCCCTCCTGATAACGATCGGCTCGCATCTCCTCTGTGGCGATAAGGTGAGGAGCAAATCGCTCAAGTTCAATGAACCTCCGAGCGTATTGTTCCACTGTCGCGCCCCCTTAGACCAGATTGGAGAACTCTCTTGCCTTTTGCTTCCTTACCGATGCAGGAAAGAAGCGGTCATTGAACTCCTTCTTGAAACGCTGCCAGGTCACCGCAGCAAAAGATCCCAATTCAGATTCCAGCAGCACCCTCTTGGTATCCCACCAATCAGAAGCGGTACCTTGCAAGAGATAGCTGGCGTAGAGTACTTGCTGTGCCTCAGTGCATCCACACACCTCAAAAGTTTTCTCCAAATCTTTGATCCATTTTCCAGCCTGAAGTGGATCCTCATTTCCAGTGAAGTGTGGAGTCCTATGCGCTAAGAAGCGCTCATAGGTGCATCCGGCTTGCACCATGCTACTGGACCCTCCTGGATACATCCAAGGCCCTCCCTGATATGGCCAAGGACCTCCTGGTTGTGGCCAAAACCCTCCTTGTTGCGGACAAGGCTCTCCTGACGGTGGATAAGGTCCTCCTGATGGTGGCCAAGGACCCCCTTGTTGTGGCCAAGGTCCTTGTGGTGGCCAAGGCCCTGTCTGTTGAGACCTCGCACTCTGCTGCATAAATTCCGTCATCTGCCGTATTGCTTCGGCTAGGGAGTCATCCCTGGAGGTATTGTCCCGTGGTTCCTGGGTAGATTTCCTTGGTCTCCCCATTTTCCTGCCACAACACCACTCTTGACCCTCCTTTAAGAAAACAAATAAAACCATCGTAAAACCAACAAAAACAAAACCAACACCACACAGCAAGAAACAAAAGAAACCGGTTTGCAAAAACATAACCAAATAAATACAAACAAACAAACAAGCTCAAACAAATAAAACGAATAAAACAACTGTACTTAACATAATTTTTAAAACACAACTTTAAAAAAAGCATTCTGGTACTGCCTACGGGACATGTGGTTTTACCCAGAGCCAAACCGCTCTGATACCACCTGTGACGCCCCCAAATCCCCACGCCCGAACACGGGAAAATCGAGACGTCCGGATGGTGACAACCCGGGTCACCATCCCATCGACGGTGCCAAGTGTGTGCAGAAGCAACGAATGTGCACGGAAGAACACGCAGCGGATAACGAAAGTCATAACTAAGTACCAGAATTGTTCTCAACGTAATACAAGTTGTTTAAAACGTACATAAATAAAATATTACAAAAAAACACAAATACAGTTTTAAACAAATATAAAACATAGCATCAGCAACCCGGCAGAGCCGCATCCTCGGGCTCAGCCTCCTCCTCCTCCTCCTCGAACTCTACACCAAAAGCTACGGAACCAAAAATGGTACCGCAGGTAAGTAAAACCCAAACACCACCAGATAAAAACACATAGAACTCAAACAACATGGATGCAAGGAAAGCCAATACACATGTCCCGCAAAACCACATTTTTCCCACGCACGCCAAAAACCCATTTGGCCCAATAAAAACATATTCTTAAAAACCACGCCTCACCATTATCCCAGATAATGGCCCAAACCACCATTTTCCCAGAAAATGGATCAAAAGCCTCAAAACCAAAACTCGCCATTTTCTCAGAAAATGGCCCGCATCCGAAAACCATAAAAACAAACCGGTTATGCATGCACCATGATCTCCCCTAGGGATCATCCGCACACCCTGGCTATGTGCCACACCGTAGGTAAGGACCGCGCATGTGACACCTAAACGAGCGATGCCCAGACTCGCGCCCCGCGCGTACCTGGCCAGGCCATCCTCTAGCCCTCGCCAGCGAAGGGCCACGGAGTCGGTGAGTAGAGCGATGCCCAGACTCGCGCCCTGCGCGTACCTGGCCGGGCCATCCTCTAGCCCCGCTCCCGTCGTCGCCCAGCGACAACTCAGGGGACGTCACTCAGTATTATCCACTCCCGAGTGACCAGAGGAGCTCCACTAAGATAATAACCCATCCCGGCTTGGGCTCGTGAGACACACGCACCCGAAAATCCAATCACGCCAGCAAAACAGGGTTTCTCAAATAAAATAAAATACACGTGCATGCCCCATGCAAATGCAATTATCAACGCACAAAACAAACAACCAATCATAAAACAATAAATCAAGCAACTCCGTCCTCCATCCATCCGACTCCCGAACTCCTCGGACTTAGTCCGGAATCAACCAACCAGCCAATTAAATAATTGAAAGAGCAATATATATTTAAATCTGAAAATAGGGTTTGGAAAATACTTACAGCGCTATATGGCAATTTTAGAAAACACGAGGCGTTGCAAACGGGGCCGAAAAAGCAACGTCGCAGTGAAAATTCACTGTGGCCGTGGGTTGTGAAAAACCCACTTTTGAACGGGGACAAACTAGGACACGAAATTGATAGGGAATGGTCTAGGGATGATTGTGAAGCTATTGGAAGTGGTGGTTGGCCGTGGGTGGCGGCGGAATCGCCGGAAATAGGCCGGATTTCCCAAAAAGGGAAGCTAGCTCGTAGGAGCTGTTCCGGTGGTCGTTGGAGGCCGAAAATGGGTGGGTTAGGACGACAAGGGACCGGTGATGAAGTGGTGAAGAAATGGTGGCCGGAGGTGGAGCGACGGCGGCGGATCGAGCTGAAAACCGTACGGGCTATGAGGAGCTTTTCCGGCCAAAAGGCCACCGGCAGGGGGAGATATTTGGTGGGAAGGTGCGCTGGAGGGAGGGGGTTCGAACGAGACCGGCGGTGTCGACCACGGTGGCCGGACGGCGGCAGGTCGAGGGCAGAACCAGTTCCGGCGTGGGTGAGGAGAGAGAAGAGAGAGAGAGGCCGGGGGGGCTCGAGCGGGAAGAGGAAAAAGAAAAAAAAGAAAAGAAAGAAAAAAGAAAAGAAAGGAAAAAGAAAGAAGGAAAAAGAAAAAAAGAAAAAGGAAAAAGAAGAGAAAAAGGAAAAGAGATGTAGGGAAGAGATGAGGTCCAATCCTCATTCCGGGAAACACAACTAAACCACCAAAAAGAGATTAAAAACCACAAAACAACTAAAAGAAATAAAACACAACATCAAATAAATTAAAAACCAATTTTTAAAACGCAATTAAATTAAAATAATTAAACTAATATATTAATTAAAATAAAAACAATTATTTCAACGAAAATACACTCAAAAGCGGGTCATCACATAATTAATTATACATTATGTATTAATCATCTTATTACTTGAGTACTTAAATATCTTCACATATTTAATTATAATTTTTTAATTAAATATCTTATTATTATATTTGGAGTATTAAGCTATTTAATTAAACTATATCATAGATATAATTAATTATACATTATGTATTAATCATCATAATTAATACTTGAGTACTTGCTTATGTTCAAATATTTAATTATAATTTTTTAATTAACTATCTTATTATTATATTTGGAGTATTAACTGCTATTTAATTATCATTGCAAATAATAAGTATTTAATTGATACTGTTCGAACAAACACTCTATAAGTTCAAATGGAACGCTGGTCGAGTTATATTCTGTTCGAACAAATAAAAATAAATTCGAACGGTATTCAGAGCGTTCGAATTAAACCAACCCAGAAACCAGTTATGAAACAGAGCACAAAACTGATAAACAAAACACAATTTTCACATTCATGATGCCATATTTCAATACAACACATTGAAAACTATATGAATATCTCTAAATATGATTATTAAACAACTTAGAAAACTAATAAAACTTACCTCTTGTACTAGCAATTCAAATTTCAGTCAATCCACAATACCTATATATATATAAAACACATTAAACTGTTGTTCTATCCGAACAAATAAATGCAAAAACTCTATAGATATTTGTAAACGAAAATCAGAATGAAAAATATAAAAAAACACAACTTACCTCTTGTCCTTCTCCTTTCTCTCTCAAGAATCTCTTCTCTCTCAATGCTTTCAAGCTCTCTCTCTCTCCACAACACTCTCTCACAGCCTCTGCCACGCTCTCTCTCCTTTTCTCAATCTTCAATCTGAGTGAAAATGAAGTGAAAGGATCGGATTAATAATATGTGCATTTCAGTTCGAACTAAATTTTAAGCAGTTCGAACGCGAAAATCCAAATACCACTAATTTTTCCCATAATTTTTTCCCGTTCGAATTAATATTTTTCCAGTTCAAATAGAAAAAAGGAATATTCTCCAGCATATACTGATAACTTGGCGTGAATTTTCCCTTCAAATAAAAAAAATTCGTTTGAACATGAATTATCTCTATTCGAACTAACATTATATTAGTTCGAACAGATAATTAGATAAATATATAACTATACACATAATACACCCAATATTATTATGTGTATATGTAAAAATTATATAGAATATATAATACTAAGTGTCACTAATATCATAATACTAAGTTTCTTATCAATCTATAATATTAAGTATTTAAAATAGTATAATATTTTATTTACAATCACTAATAGTGTTATACTTATAAGTTAGTATCACTATAAGTATAATACTAAGTATCACTAATAGTATTATACTAAGTGATATTAAAGTATAGATACCATCAAAATATGAAAACTAATAATACTGTAATACTTTATAATATAGTCCAAGTACTTGGTTTATTATTAATATACAAACTAAATATATTAGAAATATGTTTTTTATACATATAATTAATGCAATGTTTTACTATATACTTACTATATTTACTTTATAATGCAATGCTTTAGACAATACTATTTTGTACTCATCTAATGCATAATATATATACTATTACATATATATATACTAGATACTTACAATATATATAAGTAACTAGTATAAAACTCTATACTATCGATATATAGTTATCTAATATATATTATTATATATACTAGTGAGAAATTTTTTATTAGTACTAGTATACTCTGTATTATATACTAGTATACTCTGTATTATATACTAGTATTACTAATACTTCTCAATTGTTTTACCTCTTGTACTTATATATATATATATTTTTATGAAGTATTATATAATTCATTCGAACTTATACCCTTTTAATTCGAACTTATACCCTTTTAATTCGAACTGATTATACTTCCGTTCGAACGAAATCACGTTATTTAGGCCGCGAACCAGTTTCTTCTCCATTCATTTCGTGCCTCCTCTCATTCGAACTCTTCGATTCCTCCGCCGTTAGCAGCCACAACGCCGCCACCAACTCCGACCAACTCCTCAAATCTCCTAGAACAAGAGGTATGGGTTAAATGTGCTTTATTTTTATTAGGTTTTTAGTTAGTTTTGGGGGGGGGTCGGATTTTGAATCAATCCGGCCCCATTTTGTTGTTTTGGGGGCAAATGACACAACTATAATCGGTAGAAATGATAGGGATTTACTCCTAAATCATTTCTACCGATTAAAATATTGGATTCCTTCAAAAAAATGAATGTGTCGGTTCGATTCTGAGTCGACTCAGCCATGTCTGTTTGGCTCAGGTCCGTTCGAATGAATATAAATTCCATTCGAATTGAAGTCAAGTCCATTCGAATTAAATTTAGGTTCATTCGAATGGAATATAATTTTATTCGAATTGATTTTAGGCTAATTCGAATGGAGTTATCTGAGGTCATTCGAATTAATTTTATGTTCATTCGAATGAAGTTAAATTTCATTCGAATGAATATAATTTAATTCGAATGGAATTAAAGGCCATTCGAATAAGCAGTTGTCAATCATGACAGCACAACATCATCATTCCTCTAATTCACTTTAATTAGATCACATATATCTTTTATACATCAACAGTATACTAATGGCAAGCAGCAGTGGAAGAAAACGTTCTAGACCCCAGACAGTCGAAAATACCTCCGCATCTCCTTCTCAGCCGGCCGTCAGGCCTATACTAGTTGAGCGGGAGATCATTCTAGGTGACTTCCGTGACCTCACTTGGGAGGGGTGGAGCATACATGACATCATCATAGATCGTGGATGGACCTCGATCTGTCGACAGAGGGGCACAACATATCCTGAGATGGTCGGTGAGTTTTACCGTGCCATGGGTGAGCAGTCTGGTGATGCTCTATGCTATAACTTAGTAGTCCGGGGAGTGAGTATTATATTCTCTCCCCGCGTTATTGCTGAGTTTCTAGATTTGCGGCGAGAGCCTGGTGCCTATCCTGTAGCAGCAGCAGCGAGATCAGTGACTGCACCATCTGGAGAGGACACAACAGTCGCATCCTCATCGCTAGTGCCGGATGTACAGACCACAGAGCTGGATGCTAGCTCGGATGATAGCGAGAGCGGTGATGAGGTACCTGATGATGGTCTCACAAACGATCAGGTTCGTGACCTAGTGCGAGACCCTGAGGCTCCTCCATATGATGGCAGTAAAGTGATCCGACAGGCCGACTGTATAGCATTTTTCAGAATGCTTAATTTGATTGTTGGGTATAACATTGATCCGAAAAAACACAAGACTGATTTCAGGATCGAGCGGGCCAGATTTTTGTTACGGTAAGCACGGGGGGAGCCGATTGATTTGGCATTATATTTCTTTCTTCGCATTCGCACAGAGTCACGCTATTCGGGTGGAGGTAGTCTACCATTTGCGCTTTTAATATCTAACCTCTTACTCCATTAAGGGGTTACAGTGACTTTGACTGAGCGGAGGTCGCCACAGATGGGGCCCGTTAACAAGATGACATTCAGTAAGAGCAAGGGTCACTTGTCGAAGACTCGTGCAGTCCTACAGGATCAGCCTCCGCCTACTGATCCAGCTTCTACTGCTGCTGCCCCTATTGAGAGACACCCTACTGGGGCTACTCCAGATGAGGTCGAGCTATATTGGCGAACCACCGTGACATTTTATTGAGAGACTGCATTCAGCCCATGATGGAGAAGCTTAAGGACCTAGAAGGACGCTTGCAAACTTTATAGGAGGATTTTGATTTATATAATAAATAAATATTGTTAGTAATTTTTTTACTTTTTTATGTTGTATAGAACGTCTAACTCATTTTGGAATGTAATTAATGCAGTATAGTTTTTATTTTTAGTGTTTGCTAGCCTCTTTATTGGTAATTATATTTTCTTCTCATTATACTTAGTGTTTACGATAATTGAAAAAATGACACTATCTTTAAATTAATATTTAGTTAACTAAAATATTTTTAAATTAATTACATAAAATTAATTATTTATGAATTTGTAAATATTTTAATTCATTGTAAATCATAACATATAATATATAGAACTTTTTATTTACTTAGGAAATGATAAAAAATTAATAGAAAAAATATGTATTCTTACAATTTTAACAATATATCTTTTCAATTAAATAATACCGTTCGAACACGTTAATACTAATTCGAACAAATAATATTGCATTCGAATTAATTAATTTTCTGTTCGAATTAAATTTAATTAGTTCGAACAATATAGATTTTTGGAGACGACCTAATTCGTCTCAGAATCTCAAGTTCGAACTAATTTATTTTAGTTCGAACGGATTTATAAGGTTTTCCATGTTTTGAGATGAAATTAAAATTTCGTCTCATAAAAGTACTTTTAGGGACAAAATTAATTTCGTCCCTAAGAAATTTCGTCCCTAAAAATTAAATTTCTTGTAGTGAATTATTCAACTCAAAATTGCTTCTTCTTCAAACCAATGGAGGTGGTGAATTTACACCACTTACATCCTTTTGTTGTAAACTTGGAATAACACATTGTTTCTCTTGTCCTCATTCTCACAGCAAAATGGACTAATTGAATGCAAGCATCGACATATTGTCGAAATAGGACTTGCTCTTTTAGCACATTCGTCTCTTCCAGCACATTTTTGAGTTGAAGCCTTTGAAACCGCTGCTCACTTAATAAATATGCTTCCCTCAAAAGTGCTTTAAAATAAATCTCCATATTTTTTATTTTACAACAAAGAACCTAATTATGCCTTTTTGAAAGTGTTACCCACAAGGGCTTTAAGTGTCTAGACCCACAATCTCAAAGAGATTATATATCATGAGGTGTTACTTTTAATGAGACTTCCTTCCCCTTTTCAAACCCAGAGCCCACTCTTCCCAACCCACGAGAAATACCCACTTCATCCAAAACCCACATTTTCCTACCTCTATTTCAATCCTCAATCTTAGGCCTAGGTCCAGGGTTTGGCCCAAGTCCAATCTCTTCTTCTGAGTCTTCCTGTCTATCGCTTAACCCTAATTCAGAATCTCCCATTCCCTATCTCTCAATTTCTCCTTCTCTAGAATCTTCTTCTTAGTCTCCTCTCATATCTACTCCATTGTCTAGAGCCTTATCGATTCTTCATCCTCCTCGTTCTCCCATGATTACTCAAAGTCACACCAAAACCTTTAGGCCTGAAACACTCATGGATGGCACGATCCCTTACCCATCATGATGGCAATGCCTTCTTACCATTGTTTCTACTCCGGACGATCCCTCGAGCTTCTTAGTTGCAAATAAATTCCCTGCATAGCAAGCCGCCATGGCCCAAGAACATCATTCCCTAATCCGAAACAACACCTAGAGTTTGGTACCTTCTAATCCCTCCTTTAATGTTCTCAGTTGTAGATGGGTATTTAGAACAAAATTTCACTCTAATGGTCCTTTTGAAAGGAGAAATGCTGATTAGTAGCCAAAGGCTACCATCAATTTCCATGATACTTTCAATCCTATTGAAAAAACTACTACAATTCATTTGATTATTTCTCTTGCTGTTAGTCATGGCTGGCATTTGCGCCACTTAGATATTCGGAATGCCTTTTTACACAATGATTTACCTGATAACGTGTACATTCAACAATCCCAAGAGTTCATAGATTCTAAATTCCCACACTATGTATACAAATTGCACAAGGCCACTTATGGCCTAAAACAGGCTCCTAGAGTTTGGTTTGCCCAACTTAGCTCTTGGTTGATTGGATACGGGTTCCCTGCTTCTCAAACAAATCCATCATTATTCATTTTAAATCATGGTGATTTAAAAATGTTCATGCTCATTTATGTTGATTACATAGTTGTTACTACATCACAACCAAGTGCCATTGATTCCCTGATTTTTGAGCTATCTATTGCATTTTCTATTAAAGATCTTGGTCATTTATCTTTTTTTCTTGGTCTTGAAGTGGACTATTCTAGCTCTGATCTCCTTTTGTCCCAATGGCAATACATTAAGGAGTTATTGGTTAGAAGCAATATGCTTTACTCAAAACCTGTTACTTCACCAGTTGCAGCTTCCATTATGCTATCTCAGTATGATTCATCTCAATTTGAGGACACTACTCGATTTCGAAGTATTGTGGAAGGGTTACAATACTTATCCCTCAAAAGACCTGACATAGCCTTTGCTATAAACAATGTATGTCAGTTTATGCACTATCCAAAAGTTCCTCACTGGACTGCTGTAAAGAAGATAGTTAGGTATCTTAAGGCTACTCTTAACTACAGGTTACTTTTGAAGTCAATATCTAATGTCTTTCTTCAAGCCTATACGATTGCAGATTGGGCAGGATGCCGAGATGATAGGCGTTCAACATGAGATTTTGTTGTTTTTATGGGAAATCACATTATTTCTTGGAGCTCCAAGAAGCAAAAGACTGTAGCTCGATTGAGCATAGAAGCTGAACACAAGTCACTCTCTTCCACTGCAACTGAGCTAATATGGCTACAAACCATGCTTAAAGAATTAGGGATTCCATTGTCCAAAGCCCCTACACTCTAGCGTGATAGCATAGGCGCCACATATCTATCTACAAATCTAATTTATCATTCAAGGACAAAGTACATCAACATTGACTACCATTTTGTGCTGGATAGAGTTGTTGCTCAAGCTTTAAAAGTCTCTTTCTGTAGCTCCAAAGAACAGCTTGTTAATGTTTTTACCAAGCCCTTAGTTTCTGAAAAGTTTCTTTCCTTTCGTATGAGTCTACATTTTGTTAACACCCCACTGGACTCGAGGGGGTGTATTAACATATAACATTTAGTCATTTTCTGTAAATAGAAATAGAATATTCTAGAAATAGGATTATTAGCTGTCAATTACATTTATTTGCACTACTGTAATAGAATTGAATCTTCTCACATGTGAATAAATACACATCAATTCAATATGAAATATATGATGGAATTCAGGAAAACTCTTCAGTCTTACACATGCTACAGAATGACCTACTGATGAGTTAATGCAGAGGTCCCCTGATGGTCGAACAACACCTCTAATAACAAATATCATGTGGAGAAACTCTTAGCCCAAGCCTTGTTCCAAATATCATTCCTCTTGACTTTACAGCTCAAAGGTGAGTCTATATTCAATGTTAACTAGGAGGTAAAGGATACACTTATTTTCAATACATTTGTTCTTTACCAAGTTTTTAACAAGCTCAATTCAAGAAGCATGGAAAAGCAGGATGTTTTCAAGGGAATTTATAAAAACTGTTTATTTCTTGGAATTGTGGGAAATATAATTATTCTTCAAGTTGTTATGGTGGAATTTCTAAAGAAATTTGCAAATACAGTGAGATTGAATGGGCTGCAGTGGGGAGTTTGCATTGTAATTGCAGTTGTATCTTGGCCAATTGGTTGGATGGTGAAGTTAATAACTATTCCAAATAAACTGTTCCTCAATTACGAGGTTTGGAATTGAATGTGAGGGAAAGGTAAGGACCTAAAGCACAACATGCGCAAGTTGCAAGTTGCTTCTTCAAGTGGCTTTATAGAATTTCAACATTTTCTAGTTCTTTTCTTCTTTAATTAACGTAGTTGGTATAATATTAGAGATATGCTATATACTTTCATCTTACTCTCATTCCACCGTCTTGACATGGTATTATCCATCAATCACTAAATCAATTTTTGTTTTTGCAAATTACAAATTCAAGAGTTGATGGATAATAACACTCCAACACAGGAGGATAGTAGTGAGAAGATGGTGTAGCATGTAATATTTTTCAGTCTTAATATCCACTCTAAAGCCACTGAGAATGTAACTTTGCTCATGTGTTTGCTTAGCATCCCAATGCTTTTATACAACCGGTTTCAAGCCTTGACTAAATTAAGCTCCAGGCAGCTAATCCCAAGCATTGGTTTGACAATTGACACAAACTTAGTGACTGAATAAAAAATATTTATTCCCATCCAGACCCTACCTTCTCCATCAGATGGTCACCATGATGCGTGGTATATAGTAAAGATGAGTAAACTTTCAAGCACCCAAAGCCATAGAGATAACCTTTAGAGTCATACTTGATTAGAAAGAGAGCTAAATTTTGACCAGAAATCAGTGTGACAGCAACCTCTATAGACAAGTCAACTGTGATGGATTGAGATTCTCTCGAATTCATTGTCTATATAAAAAGCTGACTCAATCTCGAATGTGGTTCCAAGTATAGAAGTGTCAAGTTGTATCAAGGATAAGTCCAGGATCATATTCCACAAGGATAAAGGGTTATCGAAGCATTTGTAATATTTTTGTTGTAAAAGATATATCGACTATGAAAGATGAAAATAAATGTGAATCTAAGTTTCTAAAATTACCAAGAACCAAGAGATTTAAGGAAAATGTGTAGAAGTTGAATTAAACTTGTAAGAAGCAATAAAACAAACACTTGGGATGTAATTTTCACCCATTTATAATTTGAAGTTGGATTTACCTCTACTTTCATCTTCTCTCAACCATTTTCTCATTCCAAGAGATTATGATCGGTTAATTAAACAATAAGCACACTTTTCAATATAATCAAGGTGCTTGACAAATTTTATAACAAGTGTAAATTGAAAGAAAGCTATCAAAATCTTATTACAAGTTCAAGCATCAATCGTGCCTTTATGTCTACGACTGATCAAGTTCAAGAACATAAAATTTTAATCATTCCCATAGGCAAAATGAAATATAATCTATCAAGCTAATCATTCAAAATCTCATAACCAAAGAAAATCCAACCCAAAATAGTCATGAGTTACTCATTGAATCCCAAACTAAAAATCTAGCCTATCATTTCTAAATTAGCAAAATGCTCAAGAATGATGAACCCTAACATTTCAAATTACTGTAGGAAAATAAATGCATAAGAATGGTAAAGAAGAGAAGTAAAACCAAGAAGCTATTGTGCAGAAAGCAAGATTACGAAAAATAAATTGCGGAGAAGCAATAAAATTTGGAAACCCAACCGAAAACCAAATCCCGTCAAACGAAAATGTAAGTATAACAAAAGCAAAAAAAATAACTGGCCGCCGAATGAAAACTGTAAAAGAAACAAAAAAAAAAAATAGAAACAAGAGAGTTTCGTCCAAACGAAGAAGACTCTGCTGCCGAAAGCTAAACTATTGAAAAAATAATAAAACATAAAAGCAAGAAAAGAATTGAAACCAGTGCCTCGGTCCAGGTCTGGAAGAACCCAGCCAAAAACTAAAAATAAGTAAAAAGTGAAAAACAGCTACCTAAGCTCCAGACCCAGCAAGACAAACCAAGCCAAAAATGAAAACAGAAAAGTAAAAAAAAAAAAAAATACTAAATGCCGAGAGGAAGAGCCCTCTTTTGTCTGATCCCAGTGAAGTAAAAACAAGAAAGAAATCCCGTGGAAATTCCCATTTGCCCCTGCTCTCCTTTGCATTTTTTGCTTATGCAAGTGCCTCTCATTTCCAGCAAAGAGTCCCCTGCCCGTGTTGTCTGCTGTTGCGTGTGTGAGTTTACACTTTTCATCTTTTGTGTGCTGCACTAACTATCTATTTCCATTACCCCTGTTATGAAGAGGAATAAAATTTAGAATATTAAATTTTATGTGGAATAGCTGCATTATAAATATTTTTAAGCACAAAAATATCAGAATTTATCAAATGACTCAAGTATCATAATCTACTATATAATTAAGTGCTTAAATTATTTTTGGTTAAACTATTTATTTTCTTAAGTAACTTAATTATGTAGCTTTAGCACTTCATCAAAAGCCTCTATCCAATTCTTCATCTGAATTGGGCTTCTACATGGCTGCCACACTAGTCGGGGGACCCAATACAGACAACATTAGAAAGTTGATCATCCAGTACATGATTGGTGATGACAAAACTACTAAGTGCAAGTTGGTGATGACGACCAATTATTCAAATTTACTCATCACTCATATGAACAACAACAAGTGATGCGTGTGTGTATTTTAGAGAGAATGAGTATGGTGTTAGTGTTATAGAGATACTTTTAGTAACTTTTTATATCTAGATAGTATAGCAGATAAATAGTTTGCTATAAATATACTTAACATGTAAATACTTACATGTATAGTAAAACCAGCACCAATTAGGTGCTGGAATCACGTTGAACATTTGGTACTCGGTTGTAACTCTCTTTTATACAAATGAAGGAAACTAATAGAAAGGGGTATTCAGACCTTTTGACATGGTATCAAAGCTTTTATTCTGACTATCATTTTTCTATGGTCTTAGTTTTTTGAGTTGCAACAATATATATTTTTTTACTTCTCTGTTCTCACATGTTGGTGAGTTTCTGAGTTGTAGTGAGTGTTTTCTCAATGCTTGTGGGGTTCCGACTTGTGGGCTTGTCACCTTGGTGGTTGTTGGTGGTTGTCGGTAGCTGCAAGTGATGTTTATGTGCCAGTCAGCATTTCCTGTGGTGGTTGACGGCATCTGTGGGTGGCTTTGAGGCTGTTGGCAGGTTCTATGTGAAGCTGTGTGGTGATCGATCACTTCTGTGTGGCTTTCGGTAGGTTCAGTTCCTCTCTGTTTCTAGGCAGTGTTTTTTTTTTCCAGTGCTTGCTTTGTGGTTTCTGTGTTGGCACTCTTTGTTGTCTCAAGCAGTGTTTTTTTTTTTTTGTGAGACTTCATTCTTCTTATTTTGTCGTGGGCCATTTGATTCTGGTTTACTTTTGGGTTGTCGTTGGCCATTTGTCTTCAAGTGGGTCATTTTGCCGTGGGATTTACTTTTGGGTTGGATTTTGACTTGTATCTATTATTATTTTGACATGTTTGTCATGGGCCATTTGTTTTCAAGTGGGTTATTTTGCAGTGGGATTTACTTTTGGGTTGGATTTATTGATCATGTCTATTGAAAATACTATTGTTCGCTTTACTGGAAAGAATTTTTCTACATGGAAATTTCAGTTTAAGATATTTTTGAAAGGGAAAGAATTATCAAATCATATTGATAGTTCTGCTACGGTTCCCACTGATGAAAAACAATTTGCCCAATGGGAAGTCAATGATGCCAAGGTGATCTCATGGCTTTTAGGGACGATTGAGTCTCACCTTGTGACCAATCTTCGCTATTTTACTATGGCTCAGGCTATGTGGGATTATCTTTACCGTATTTACCACCAAGATCATAGTGCTCGGAAGTTCCAATTAGAGTTGGAAATTAGTAATTATAGTAGTCAAAGCAATTTACCTATTGCACAATCTATTATGATTTTATTAACCTTTGGAGCGAATATTATACCATTATTCATGCTAAGGTTCCTCCTACGGCACTCGCGGCTTTTCAAGCAGTTCATGCTGAGAGTCAATGCAATAAGTTTTTAATGAAGCTTTGACCTGAATTTAAGCCCGTTCGAGCTGATTTATTGAACCATAATCTGATTCCTTCTTTGGATATTTGTTTGAGAGATTTGTTGTGTGAAGAATAATGGTTATCCACTCAGATGAGTATGACTTTTGAGAAAGTCTTTTCTAAGACTATGAATGTAGCCTATGCTGTACAAGGGGGAGGAACAAGTTGTAATGTTTTAGTTGTAAGGAATTTTGGTCATATTGCTCGTAACTATCCTAAGAAAGTTTGTAACTTCTATAAGAAAGAGAGCCATAACATTAAATACTGTAGAGTACGGCCTCAGAATCGCCAATCCCAAGCTTTTCAAGCTACTGTTTATTCCTCTTCTTCTTCATCTTCTGAGCCACCTACTGTAAGCTCTAATTCATCTATTCTCACATTAGCAATGGTCCAACAGATGATTGTATATGCTTTTATGGCCTTAGGCCTGCAAGGTATGGGTACTAACACAACTTCTTGGATTGTTGATTCGGGCGCTTCTAATCATATGACTAGTAATACGATGAGTCTACATGATGTTCGTAAGTATCATGGCACCCAAAATATTCATATTGCTTATGGCAGTGCTCTTCCTATTATTGTTGTTGGTAATTTGGGCTCTTCATTTTGCAATGTTTTTGTCTCTCCTGGATTATCTACCAATTTGATTTCTGTTGGATAATTGGTAGATAATAATTGTGATATTCACTTTTCTCGTGGTGGTTGTCTTGTGCAGAATCAGGTGTCGGGGACGATGATCACAAATGGGCCTAAAGTAGGACATTTATTTCCCTTACAATTTTCTATTCCTAATATTGTTTCTCTTGCTTGTACGACTACTACCAATATTAATGAAGTCTGGCATAAGAAATTAGGTCATCTTAATTCTATTGTCTTGACTCATCTTATAAAACATGCTTTTTTGGGCAACAAAGATTCCTTTTCTTCTTCTCCTGTATCTTTTGATTGTGCTACTTGTCTTCTTGGTAAAAATAAAACTTTACCTTTTCCTATGCATGGTAGTTATGCTTCTAACTGTTTTGAGATTGTGCATACTAACGTTTGGGGTGTAAGTCCTGTTATTTCTCGTGGTCAACATCGTTATTTTGTGACGTTTATTAATGATTATAGTCAATTCACTTGGAAATATTTTCTCCGTTCTAAAGCTGACGTATTCTCTATCTTTCAAAAATTTGTTGCGCTTGTTGAGACACATTTTAGCACTTGTATCAAAACTTTACACTTCGACTCAGGTGGGGAGTATATGTCTCATTCTTTTCAAACTTTTCTTCAACAAAAGGGGATTATTTCCCAGCATTCTTGTCCATATACTCCTCAACAAAATGGAGTCACTGAGCGTAATAATCGTCATCTCTTAGATGTAGTCCATACTTTGTTGATTGATTATTCTATACTTTCAAAGTTTTGGGTAGAAGTTTTATATACTGCTGTCTATTTGATCAATCGTTTGCCTACTACCTGACTCGGTCTCGAATGTGCTTCCAAGTGTAGAAGTGTCAAGTTGTATCAAGGATAAGTCCAGGATCGTATTCCACAGGGACAAAGGGTTATCAAAGCGTATATGAGATTTTTGAGTAACAAATGTGTCGATTATGAGAGATGAAAATAAAATTAAAATGCAATGCAAAAAAAAAATCGAAGTTGAAATTAGAGTTTCTAATCAAAAAGGCAAATTAACAAACACTTGGGTTGGGTTTGAGACTCTCTTTATTTTAGATCCTCGATAATTTTCTCGATTAACAATCCAATCAAGGCATTGATAAACGGAAGATAAAAAAGTTAAGCTCAAGTTTTTGCAATATTTTCCTAAGGGATTTTCTATTTTACTAGCCGAACATACATTAACAAACAATCGAGAGAAGCCTTGATAATTTTCAAGCTTTTGTTGTGCCTTACGTCAACAACAAAACAAGAGCAAGAGCTTCAATCTATTTTCAATTTAAATCCAACTAGTAATATAGTGAAATCAACAATCAATCACAAAATATTGCATCAAACTAGAACCTAAAATAAATTAAATCTCATTCCACAACCCAAGTTTTAGAAATTAGCTACACATGATGTTTCTAACAATAAAAATTAATCTAAGTTGAACCATGATAAAATCTAAGAGAAAATATTCAAACGAAATAAATCCTAGAGATGCTGCATGTAGGGCAACTAAAGTAAAAATGAAAACTGAAAACGTAGAGCCTAAGCTTCGTCCGTCCGTAAACGTCCAAACTAAAAGTAAAAAAAAAGAAATGAAAAACGAGAGTGCGAACGAGCTTCCGTCTACTCGCCCCTGGACTAAAACATAAAATAAATAAATAAAAAAAAACAAAACTGAAAGTAAGAACCAGCCACTCCCACGGTCTGAACCGAAGGAAATACTGGAAAAAGAAATAAAACTAAGTAAGAACTACTAAAACGAAAGCTGAAAAGAAATGAAAAAAAAAACATGAAGAGGACGCCGTTTAATGTCCCAGCAAAAACAAAAAGAATGAAATTTAAACTAACAAATCTCAGAGGCCACCAAACTAAATGGAAAGCAACGCTCTCCCCCTAGAAATGAAAACGAAAACAAGATGGATAAAGTAAAATGAAGCCGCCCAGCCAAAAGTATGACTCAGGAAAAGAAATAATGAAGTAGAAATTGCAGAAGAATAAAAAGAAACCGAGCAATGTAACTAGCCGACTCTGCTTCCGAAAAGGAAAGAACAAAATAAAACTAGGAGCTTTTAGCACGAAAAGGAAAAGAAATTAAAATTTAAGACTACTGCTACGCCGAAGGGCTCAAAACAAAAGCAAGAAAAACTAATGTATCAAATTCAAACCAGCTGCTTCTGTCTTCCCGAAAAGAAAAGAAAATCCAATCCAAGCTACTCAGTGCAAGGTTTAAACGAAAAGAAAAGAAGAAAAGAAAATTGCCGCTGCCTAGCCGAATGTCTAAATGAAAGTAAGACAAAAATGAATAAAACAAAAACTGCCCAGCCGAATGACTCTACGTGAAAACAGCGTGTAAAACCTCCCCCTCAGGCATCTAAAAGAACAAGAAGAATAGATACAAAACCAGCCGCCCAAGACTTGCCCCTTGCTCCGTCCAAACGAAGACTCCCAGCCGTATAAAACAAGTTGAAAAGTAAAGAGTCAAAGACCTCCTGCTGCTGCTTTCGGTCCAGCTATCCTCCATCTGCTGCTGCACGTTCAGTCATCCGAAAAAGAAGGAAGAATGATTCTACTGCTCAATGTGATTTGCTCCAGCATGCAGAGTGTGAGCTGTCATTGACCTTCCATGTGCAGAAGCAAGAAAAGCTTGCCTTCCAGCAACATGTTTTCTGCATTAGTGTGCTGTCCATGTGAGTTTGGTCTGTATGTGTGCATGTGTGAGTCCGGCTGTGTCACTTTTCTGCATGTGTGATGTGCTCCTGATGAGTGGTTGCTGTCAGCTGTGTTGCTGAATGTGTTTGTCTGCTGCATGGTGTCCGAATGAGTGCATTTGATTGTGTTCTGCAACATGTGCATTGTGTGCTGTCCGAATGCTTCTTTGCACTTTTCTGCATGTGAGTCTTCTTCTCTTGCTGTAGTAGCTGCTGCACATGTGAGTTTTCTGCATGTCTGCATGTGTTGGTCTGCATGTTTGCATTTTTCTGCATGTCTGCATGTGCATTGTGTGAGTCCATTGCATGGTCCGAATGGTCTTCTTTCTGCATGTGTGAGTTGGTGTGATCCAAATGATGTTGCATTTGATCTCTATTAGATGAGATTCCATAAAACCATAATCAATTTCTCTATTTTCTCATAGGTCCCATTCTTTCTTTCCTTCCATAAATGCCCTACAATATATAAATGAAATGATATTATAGTTTAAGTATTTCAAGGGCAAATATGAGACTTTGATGTGCAAAAATATTGGCATCAATTAATTTGACATTCAATATTAGAATTTGATGCATAATTAGGTGTTCAATCCTTATTTGATAAAATAAATCACTCATTTAAACAACTTAATTATGCAATTTTAACCCTTTATCACACCCCCAACTAGCTTTTTGCTAGACTCTAGCAAATAAAGTGAATGAATTCATGCAAAGGTGAGATTTCCAACTACAATTTCAAAAGAAGTTCGAGAATCACATACCATGAAATAGACTTGTTGAGTTTAAGAACACTGGAGATAGATTAATCTGAATTTTGTATCAACTCAGAGATTTATACACAATTTAGTTAATCAACCAAGGGAATTACATGTAACAAAGCTTGCTTTCTTTCAAGTGCATGGAAATGGGGTTAGAATTTCAAGATCGACTACCAAGAGACATTAACAGTTTCAATCACAACAACCAATCTGAGAAAACCACATGGTCTTACTCTAATTCAAAACCATTGTAGTGGCGGCTTTCACGCTGTTACACTTTGAAAGGCGCCTACTTTTTTTTTTGTAAGGACCCCGGTAATAGGCAGCATTTTCCACTACACAAATGTAATTTTTGTTTTTTTATGTTTTTAGATTTCCTAGTGGGGGAATTGGACCTATGAATGTGCGCCTATCCACACTTTCACAAGTCAGCCCTTACCACTAGTCTACCTAAAGGATTTTTTTTTTTTTTTGATCCCTGGCTTGTCCCTTTTCTCATTTAATTCATTTCAGATCTCTTCCTAAGCCATTAGGATATGGTTCATTAGAGTCTCAAACAATTAAAGTATAAATCAACCAACAATGACTCAATGTAGTCTTTCTAGGCCTTCCGGGTATGTGTTGTGTGTGTTTTAGCAAAACTTTTAACATCTTTCCCTTGGTTTAACAACTAAATAAAATGGATAAATCCCTCTTTTGACATATACTCTTATTTGCACTACATTTCACATGTTCCATGACCTCAACAAATCTTTTTTTTTTTTTTTTTTTTTTTAAGTGGACCAAAATATGTCTAGGACCAAAATATGTCTAAGGCATGCAAACAGAGAAATTAATTCTCTTCCACCCCCCAACTAGATTGTAGCATTGTCCTCAATGATGCAAAAGAAATGAAAGAATTTACACAAAAAGAGCAGTTAAGGGGCAAAACAACTAAAAGAAGAATCGAAAATTCAAAGAAAAACTGAAGGAAAGAGGAAAAGGAAGTACCTGGATAGCTTTGAAAGGAATGCAGCCAAAATAAAAATAAAAACTGAAGAACAAAAGAAAACAATGAAAAGAGATGGATAGATCAAGAACCATCAATTAGGATCAAGCAAATGTAGAGTAGATTCCTCAGGTGCAAAGTTAGAAATAAAAGGCTTGAGCCTTTGACCATTAACCTTAAAAATGTTACCATTGAGAGGATTCATTATCTCTATAGCACCATGAGGAAAAACACTTTGTACCACATAAGGCCCACTCCATCGAGACCTTAACTTACCAGGAAACAAGTGTAACCGAGAGTTGTACAATAACACTTTTTGATTAGGCTCAAAAGTCTTACGTTGGATGTGTTTATCATGGAAGTTCTTCATTCTTTCTTTAGACAACTTAGAGTTGTTGTAGGCATCCTTCCTCAACTCATCCAACTCAGACAACTGCAATTTTCTCACACAACCAGCTTTATCAATGTTAAAATTGCATTGCTTAATGGCCCAATACGCTCTATGTTCCAACTCTACAGGCAAATGGCAAGCCTTACCATACACTAGTCTATATGGAGACATGCCCAAAATGGTTTTAAAGGCTGTTCTATAAGCCCACAAGGCATCAGACAATCTCAAAGACCGATCTTTCTTGTTTGGGTTAACTGTTTTTTCAAGAATGTTTTTAATCTCCCTATTTGCTAGTTCAGCTTGTCCATTGGTTTGAGGATGATAGGGAGTAGAGATTTTATGATGGATATCATACTTCTTCATTAAGGCCGAGAAATGCTTGTTACAAAAGTGGGTGCCATTATCACTGATTATGGCTTTAGGCATGCCAAACCTTGCAAAAATGTTTTCTTTTAAAAATTTTAAAACAACTTAATGATCATTGGATTTGCAAGGGACTGCCTCAACCCACTTAGAAACATAGTCAACAGCAAGCAAAATGTATAAATAGCCATAAGAAGAAGGAAATGGTCCCATAAAATCTATCCCCCAACAATTAAAAATTTCAATCACTAGTATGGGTTGCATAGGCATCATATTTCTCCTAGTGATTCCTCCTAATTTCTGACAAGGTTCACAAGTTTTACAAAAACTAAAAGCATCCTTGAACATGGTTGGCCAATAAAATCTGCTTTGAAGAATTTTGGCCACTGTTTTGTGGGCTGAAAAATGCCCACCACAAGCTTCCGTATGGCATAAATTTAAGACACCAGAAATTTCGTCATTGGGTACACATTTCCTAATGATTTGATCTGAACAATACTTGAAAAGGTAAGGATCATCATAGAAGAACGATCTCACCTCATGCATGAATTTCCGTGTATCTTGAGCGCTCCAATGAGGTGGTGTTTGTCCTGTCACCAAGAAATTTACTATATCAGCAAACTAAGGCAAATTTTCAACTAACATAAGATGTTCATCAGGAAAAGAATCAAGAACAGGTGTTGGTTGTTCAGTTTCAGCAACTGTGAGCCTAGACAAATGGTCGGCTACCACATTCTCTACTCCTTTCTTGTCCTTGATGATAATATTGAACTCCTGGAGTAAAAGTATCCATCTAATCAACCTTGGTTTTGCATCTTTCTTTGTCAATAAATACTTGAGAGCTGCATGGTCAGTAAAGATGACTATAGGAGAACCAAGAATATATGCACGAAACTTCTCTAAAGCAAACACCACAGCAAGTAATTCTTTTTCAGTAGTAGAATAATTTTTTTGAGCAAAATTCAAAGTTTTACTTGCATAGTAAATGACATAAGGAAGTTTGTTCCTACGCTGTCCAAGAACAGCTCCTACAGCAAAATCACTTGCATCACACATGATTTCAAAAGAAAGTGACCAATCAGGAGGTTGAAGAATAGGAGCAGTGGTTAGCAAAGTTTTAAACCGACAAAAAGCTTCTTGACACTCGGGTGTCCAATCAAATTTTACATCATTCATCAATAGCTTACATAAAGACTTAGAAGTAGAGCTAAAGTCTTTGATAAATCTCCTATAAAAACCCGCATGCCCAAGAAAAGATCTAATGTCTTTAATTGACTTAGGTGTAGGAAGTTTAGAAATCAACTCAAGTTTTGCTCTATCTACTTCAAGTCCTCTAGATGAAACAATATGTCCCAGAACAATGCCATGTTGTACCATGAAATGGCACTTCTCCCAATTAAGTAGCAATTGCTTCTCTTCACAACTGGCCAAAACAACTTGTAAATTGGTTAAACAACTCTCAAATGAATCACCAAATACAGAAAAATCATCCATAAACACATCTAGAGTGTTTTCAATCATGTTACTAAAGATGCTAAGCATGCATCTTTGAAAAGCTGCTGGTGCATTGCATAAACCAAAAGGCATTCTCCTAAAAGCAAAAGTACCAAAAGGACAAGTAAAGGTGGTCTTTTCTTGATCCTCTGGTGCTATTTCTAATTGATAGTAACCGGAGAATCCATCTAAGAAACAATAAAAGGCATGTCCAGCAACTTTTTCTAACACTTGATCAAGAAAAGGCAAAGGAAAATGATCTTTCCTAGTGGCGGCATTCAACTTCCTATAATCTATACACATGCGCCAACCAGTAGGAATCCTCGTAGGAATCGATTCATTTTGTTCATTTTTAACAATGGTAAGCCCGAATTTTTTTGGAACTACATGAATGGGACTTACCCACTTGCTATCCGAGATGGGGTAAATGATACCCACATCAAGCAATTTCAACACCTCACCTTTAACCACTTCCTTCATTGTGGGATTCAACCTTCTTTGCATTTCCCTAGAAGGCTTTGCTTCATCTTCTAAATAAATCCTATGGGTACACTCCAAGGGACTTATACCTTTTATATCAGCCATTGTCTACCCAATAGACTTTTTATGCTTCTTAAGGACCTCTAGCAATTTATCTTCTTGTTCACTAGTTAAGTGAGAAGAAACCACAGGGAAGGTGCTTTGTGGTCCTAAGAAAGCATACTTCAACTCCAACGGAAGAGGTTTGAAGTCCAAAGTTGGGGATTGCTCCTCCGAAGGCTTGAGGGTTGATGTCAATGGTGGAAGTTGCTCAAATTTTGGCCTCCATGGTGGTGTAACTTGCTGACCTATTGAGGAAACAAAAGATGAGTCATTAACATTATCAGATATTTTCAAATCTTCTTCAAATTCTTCTAAAGAATCAATAAGTTGAAAGTAATGTGTAGAATTTTCATCAATGAAATTTTCCAGCAAATTCACTTCATGAACTTCTTCAACTTCTTGCGGTTGCCTGCAAAGATTAAAAATATTTAGTTCCAAGGTCATATTTCCAAAACTCAACTTTAAAACTCCACTTCTACAATTTATGAGTGCATTAGAAGTAGCTAAGAAGGGTCTTCCTAAGATAACAGGTGCTTGGAAGGTAGAATGATTAGTCAATTGCATGTCGAGTACGACAAAGTCTACTAGATAGTAGAATTTGTCTACTTGAACCAAAACATCTTCCACAACACCCCTTGGAATCTTAATAGACCTATCAGCCAACTGCAATATGATAGAAGTAGATTTCAACTCACCCAATCCAAGCTGAACATAAACATTATAAGGCAATAAGTTTACACTTGAACCTAAGTCTACTAATGCTTGGCCTATTTTTGAGCTCCCTATCATGCAAGCTATGGTAGGGGATCCTGGGTCCTTGTATTTGGGAGGAGTGTTGGTTTGGATAATAGCACTAACCTGCTCAGTAAGAAAAGCTTTCTTTTGCACATTCAATTTTCTTTTTACGGTACATAAATCCTTTAAAAATTTAGCATAGGTAAGAATTTGTTGAATAGCATCTAACAATGGTATATTAATCCTAACTTGCTTAAAAATTTCAAGAATTTCAGCGTGATGCTTATCTTTGTGCAAAGGGGCTAACCTTTGAGGAAAAGGTGCAAGTGTAGTGCTTGGGACACTTTCAGATTTCAAAGGATCATGTGCCTCATTTTCAGAAGGAGGTTTAGAAGTGTTACCATTCTTTTCTACCTCTTGAGCTGGAATGCCAATCACCTTACCACTTCTCAAGGTTGTAATAGCCCCAACTTGCTTGACATTTGAATCTCCTGCCACACTTTGAAATTGGTGGTTTTGGCCTTGGGGATTAGGCTGAGATTATGCAGGGAATTTCCCTTTCTCTTGAGCACTCATGGTTGTAGTCAACCTTGTGACTGACCCTCGAATCTCAGCAATGGCTTGTGAATTTTGACTATTGATAGCAGCTTGGCTTTGCATGAATTGCTGGAAATTGGTGGATAGCTGCTGGAAATTGGTGGATAATTGCTGGAAATTGTCTTCAAGGTTCTTTTTCTGGGCTGGCACCATGTGGTTGGCATACTGAGATGGTCCTGGACCTCCTTGGGTAGTGTAGGGTACAATTTGTGAAGGACCAGCTATGTTGGGTGCAGGTAAAGCAGCTTGTTCACCCCTCCAACTGAAATTAGGGTGATTTCTCCATCCCGAATTGTAAGTGTTGGAATAAGGACCTGAAAAGGATTTAGCAACCATATTAACATCATTAGATTGATCCAAGAGAACTTCTTTGAAGGCAGGAATGGTCGGGCAATCATTAGTTGAATGCCCTTGGCCCTCACAAATATTACAGCTCAAGGTAATCTGAGGTACAGCTTGTACTTCATTCACTTTCTTCATTTCTATGGTTTCTAATTTCTTAGAAATCATAGCCAACCTAGCATTCAAATCATCTACTTCTCTCAGATTATATTTCCCACCCCCTGAAATTGTCCTTGAACTTTCCGACCTATCATGAACATCAGATGTATCCCATGATTGTGCATTTTCAACTAGATAATCAAAATATTCAAAAGCTTCCTCAGGTTCTTTGTTAAAAAACGCTCCATTACACATGGTCTCCACAAATTGTCTCATTTTTTGTTGCAACCCCTCATAAAAAAAACTAATGACCCTCCAATTCTCATATCCATGATGGGGACATGCATTTAAAAGGTCTTTGAATCATTCCCAACAATGATAAAATGTTTCCACATCCTTTTGGCCAAAATTCATAATCTGTCTCTTCAAAGCATTAGTTCTATGCATGGGAAAAAATTTCTTTAAAAATTCAGTTTGCATTTCTTACCAAATCCCAATGGATCTTGGTCTTAAGGAATTCAACCATGTCTTAGCCTTGTCTTTTAAGGAAAATGGAAACAGTTTCAATCTTATGACTTCATCAGTGCGTGTTCTATCCATGAATGTGGAACACACTTCTTCAAACTCTTTAATATGCAAATAGGGGTTTTCAGATTCCATACCATGAAAGTGTGGTAACAGTAGAATCATCCCAGGTTTGAAATTAAAAGCATTTGCATTAATAGTCAAAATGATGCAAGAAGGTGTGCTAGTCCTAACAAGCTGAAGATACTCTCTAAGAGTCCTGTTTGGATTCTCCACTTCCCTATCACGATGCTCATTTTTAGCCATGATGCTATCAGTGTCTGATGATGATTCTATAGAAGATGATGCAGAGCTAAAAGATGTCAATGATTGTGTCCTAAACAGTCGAGATGTATGGTCTCTAGTCCAACTAGTCATACAAACAAGAGCAGATAATCAAAGACCATGAAAAATAAACAAAGAGAAGGAAAAAAAAAATTAGATGTCACCCAGGCTGTGAAAAGGTTCACAGCTCCACAACGTCCTCTCAGCAGTAGAGGAATGCTCTAATAAGCACCAGTTGTCCCCGGCAATGGTGCCAAAAACTTGACTCGGTCTCGAATGTGCTTCCAAGTGTAGAAGTGTCAAGTTGTATCAAGGATAAGTCCAGGATCGTATTCCACAGGGACAAAGGGTTATCAAAGCGTATATGAGATTTTTGAGTAACAAATGTGTCGATTATGAGAGATGAAAATAAAATTAAAATGCAATGCAAAAAAAAAAAATCGAAGTTGAAATTAGAGTTTCTAATCAAAAAGGCAAATTAACAAACACTTGGGTTGGGTTTGAGACTCTCTTTATTTTAGATCCTAGATAATTTTCTCGATTAACAATCCAATCAAGGCATTGATAAACGGAAGATAAAAAGGTTAAGCTCAAGTTTTTGCAATATTTTCCTAAGGGATTTTCTATTTTACTAGCCGAACACACATTAACAAACAATCGAGAGAAGCCTTGATAATTTTCAAGCTTTTGTTGTGCCTTACGTTAACAACAAAACAAGAGCAAGAGCTTCAATCTATTTTCAATTTAAATCCAACTAGTAATATAGTGAAATCAACAATCAATCACAAAATATTGCATCAAACTAGAAGCTAAAATAAATTAAATCTCATTCCACAACCCAAGTTTTAGAAATTAGCTACACATGATGTTTCTAACAATAAAAATTAATCTAAGTTGAACCATGATAAAATCTAAGAGAAAATATTCAAACGAAATAAATCCTAGAGATGCTGCATGCAGGGCAACTAAAGTAAAAATGAAAACTGAAAACGTAGAGCCTGAGCTTCGTCCGTCCGTAAACGTCCAAACTAAAAGCAAAAAAAAAAAGAAATGAAAAACGAGAGTGCGAATGAGCTTCCGTCTACTTGCCCCTGGACTAAAACATAAAATAAAATAAAAAAAAAAACAAAAACAAAACTGAAAATAAGAACCAGCCACTCCCACGGTCTGAACCGAAGGAAATACTGGAAAAAGAAATAAAACTAAGTAAGAACTACTAAAACGAAAGCTGAAAAGAAATGAAAAAAAAAAACATGAAGAGGACGCCGTTTAACGTCCCAGCAGAAACAAAAAGAATGAAATTTAAACTAACAAATCTCAGAGGCCACCAAACTCAACGGAAAGCAACGCTCTCCCCCTAGAAATGAAAACAAAAACAAGATGGATAAAGTAAAATGAAGCTCCCAGCCAAAAGTATGACTCAGGAGAAGAAATAATGAAGTAGAAATTGCAGAAGAATAAAAAGAAACCGAGCAATGTAACTAGCCAACTCTGCTTCCGAAAAGGAAAGAACAAAATAAAACTAAAAGCTCCTAGCGTTTAACACGAAAAGGAAAAGAAATTAAAATTTAAGACTACTGCTGCGCCGAAGGGCTCAAAACAAAAGCAAGAAAAACTAATGTATCAAATTCAAACCAGCTGCTTCTGTCTTCCCGAAAAGAAAAGAAAATCCAATCCAAGCTACTCAGTGCAAGGTTTAAACGAAAAGAAAAGAAGAAAAGAAAACTGCCGCTGCCTAGCCGAATGTCTAAACGAAAGTAAGAAAAAAATGAATAAAACAAAAACTGCCCAGCCGAATGACTCTATGTGAAAACAGTGTGTAAAACCTCCCCCTTAGGCGTCTAAAAGAACAAGAAGAATAGATACAAAACCAGCCGCCCAAGACTTGCCCCCTGCTCCGTCCAAATGAAGACTCCCAGTAGTATAAAACAAGTTGAAAAGTAAAGAGTCAAAGACCTCCTGCTGCTGCTTTCGGTCCAGCTATCCTCCATCTGCTGCTGCACGTTCAGTCATCCGAAAAAGAAGGAAGAATGATTCTGTTGCTCAACGTGATTTGCTCCAGCATGCAGAGTGTGAGCTGTCATTGACCTTCCATGTGCAGAAGCAAGAAAATCTTGCCTTCCAGCAACATGTTTTCTGCATTGGTGTGCTGTCCATGTGAGTTTGGTCTGTATGTGTGCATGTGTGAGTTCGGTTGTGTCACTTTTCTGCATGTGTGATGTGCTCCTGATGAGTGGTTGCTGTCAGCTATGTTGCTGAATGTGTCTGTCTGCGGCATGGTGTCCGAATGAGTGCATTTGATTGTGTTTTGCAACATGTGCATTGTGTGCTGTCCGAATGCTTCTTTGCACTTTTCTGCATGTGAGTCTTCTTCTCTTGCTGTAGTAGCTGCTGCACATGTGAGTTTTCTGCATGTCTGCATGTGTTGGTTTGCATGTTTGTATTTTTCTGCATGTCTGCATGTGCATTGTGTGAGTCCACTGCATGGTCCGAATGGTCTTCTTTCTGCATGTGTGAGTTGGTGTGATCCGAATGATGTTGCATTTGATCTCTATTAGATGAGATTCCATAAAACCATAATCAATTTCTCTATTTTCTCATAGGTCCCATTCTTTCTTTCCTTTCATAAATGCCCTACAATATATAAATGAAATGATATTATAGTTTAAGTATTTCAAGGGCAAATATGAGACTTTGATGTGCAAAAATATTGGCATCAATTAATTTGACATTCAATATTAGAATTTGATGCATAATTAAGTGTTCAATCCTTATTTGATAAAATAAATCACTCATTTAAACAACTTAATTATGCAATTCTAACCCTTTATCACTACCACAGTAGACTATGATTCTCCCTATTTTCTATTATTTGGCATATCTCCTAAATATCAATCCTTTCATACTTTTGAGTGTGTTTGTTTTGTTCATTTGCCACCTATTGAGTGCCACAAGCTTGCTGCACAATCTGTCACATGTGCCTTTATGGGATATAGTTCTAATCAGAAAGGATTTTTTTGTTATGATGCTCATGCAAATAAATCATGAATCTCACTGAATGTGATTTTCTTCAAAAATTAATATTTCTTTTAGTCTCAGTTTATTTATAATTCTCCTATTACTTTTCTTCCTGCTTTTAATGATGTGCCTTCATCTATTAAGCGATTTCAACAGGTATGGTGTATCATCGACATCTTTTCCCTTCTTCAACGCCCCTTCTAGACACCATCCATCATTTGATTCTGCGGTTCCTTTACCTCAGCACTCCACTTGGGTTACGCATCCACCAGATAGGTATGGTTTTCTTCACACCTCACTTACTACCACTCTTGTTACTATTTCTGATCCTCACTCTCATACCTAGGCATCCACCCAAGCGTGTTGGCAGCAGGCCGTGAAAAAGGAAATCCACGTTCTTCAAGACAATCACACTTGGGATCTTGTAATTTGTCCCTCTAATGTCAAACATATTGGTTGTAAAATGGGTATACTCAGTCAAGTTCTAAGCCGATGGCTCACTAGACAGATATAAGGCTCATCTCATGGTTCTTGGGAACTGGCAGGAGTATGGTATTGATTATGAAGAGACATTTGTACCTGTTGCCGAAATGACTATTGTGCCGACTAGCTTGGCACTTGCTGCGCCGCAAGGGTGGTCTCTCTTGCAGATGGATGTGAAGAATGTTTTTCTTCATGGGGATTTGAAGGAAGAAATCTCTATGTCCCCACCTCCCAGCATGTTTGCTACACCTTCCTTAGAGGTTTTTTAGCTATACCGATCCTTGTATGGACTGAAACAGGCTCCACGTGCATGGTTTGACAAATTTCGCTCTAACCTGCTTGCTTTTCATTTTACTCAGAATCAGTTTGATTCCCCCCTTTTTCTTCACAAGACTTCTGTAGGAATCGTATTGCTTCTCGTATATGTCGATGACATTGTGATTACTTTCCTTCTAGTATAGGTGTACTACTATAAAGTGACTCACAAGAGTCTCGGATATGTAGAAGCCAACATAGAACCATTCCTCATTCTTATTTTAAGTTTAAGATAAATATTTCATGTGTGTTTTATATGACTTTGATGAACTTGCTTCGTATGAGGAAGTACCAAGTTTACATACTTCAAATAAGATGGCCAGCTGCTATGAGATATGAGATGAGTTCTATGGAAAAGAACCAAGTTTGAGAGTTGGTTGATCTTCCACCAAAACGCAAATATATTAAAAAAAAATAGATTTAAAAAATTAAGTGCTAGGCAGATAGATCAATTGACAAGTATAAGGCCCGTCTCGAGATAAAGGGCTATACCTAAAGAAAGGATATAGATTATGAAGAAACATTCTTTTCCGTGGTGAAATTTGCTTCCATTTGCCTCATTCTAACTATAGTTGCCCACTTAGATTTGGAGTTTTTCCAAATGGATGTGGAAATTGCATTTTTCAATGGAAAACTAAACGATATAATATGGATCAACTTGTTCGTTTGTTTTCACAACTATTCTCATCTCATCTCATCTAATCATTACAAATTTTCTAAATTTCTACACAAAATAAAATAAATAACTCAATTTTTCCAAATCTCAAAATAAAAATAATATTAAAAAATATATTCTAGCAATATTTTATTTAACTTTCAACTTTTATTTTAACTCATCTTATCTCAACTCATCTATGAAAACAAATGATGGTTTTGAGGTTAAGGGATGAGAGCACAAAGTATGCTAGGTGAAACATTTCATTTATGGTCTTAAACAATTGTCTAGACAATGATATTTATGATTTCATGACACCATTAGTTCAATTGGTTTTTAGATGTAGAAGAAAGTCATTGTGTGTATATTAAATATACAAAGAAGAGTTTTCTAATTTATCTTTGTACATGGATGATATTTTATTAGCTAGGAATGATATAGAGATAATTGTCATAACAAAAGAGTGGTTGTCCTCGACTTTTGAGATAAAAGACATGGGCGAAGCAAGTTATGTGCTTAGAGTTTAAATTTTAAAGGATTGTTAAAGAAGCTTCTTGGTTTATCTAAAAAAACTTACATTAAGAAAATTCTAAAACAATTTCATATACTCAACTCTATACCCGTAAACACACCAATTGAGAAGCATTATACATCAATTTTATTGTCCCATGAGTGATGTGGAAAAGAAAGAGATCATCGTAATTCCTTATGCAAGTGCAATTGAAAGTCTAATGTATGTCATATTGTGTACACGACTTAACATTTATTTTACAATTGAATTGCTTAGTCATTATTAGAGTAACCCAAGGCCTGTTCATTAGCAATTAGTTAAAAGGATTTTCTGATACTTTTGTGGGATAAAAGATCTCATTCTTTGCTATCAGAGTGGAGATATGAGATTGAAGGGTTAAAGCGGTGCTAATTCGGCTAGTGATAAAGGTGAGTGTAAGTTCACGAGTTATGCATTTATACTTAGTGTATGAGCTGTACGTTTCTTGGTGTAGCAAGAAACAACATTGCTTTTTCCATGATGGAGGTAGAGTACATTACTTATTCAACAACTATAGAAGAGGCTGTTTGATTGATCCAAACTTGTGAGAATTACGCTCAGGTAATTCGAATTAACCATATCTAACAAATTTTTTATCTCAATACAGTAGTAAAATTGGTAAATTAGAAAATGGAACATGGCAAGAGAGTTTATGAGGTCGAAGTAAAAAGATTTGAAAGAGCTATAGATTATCATAGCTGCAAGCAAATCATGTGGAGATGCTTTTGCTGCAACAACAAGAGTAGTATAGCTCAATTGCCTCAAAGAGATGACTACAAATGGAGCTCTCACGATGCATCAGAGGAACCAACCATCCCTAGGGATCGCTAGCTTATTCTTTTCTTAGATGATTTTAATGGTTTTGACTTTTATGGTTTTTGGAACAATTGTGTTGGGTGCAATACAAAATATTTTATTAGGAGTATAATCAGTCTGATTTTATATATTTTTTACAACCGAATCAATATTTACTAGTTTTGAAATTTTAAGAATTGGTACTTGATCAATTCATTGCCAAAACCAAAACTTTCAATTTTTGTTGTTTTTTTTTTTTTTTTGTTTCGGTCTGGTCCAGTCTAGTCTAATTTTTCTTTTTTTGAAACGAAACCTGCATCTTGTATTCATATATTGATCATATTACACTGTTGATCAAAAACAACATTTTCCAGAACTTCCTTAGGATGATCTTCTATCCACACTAACTCTTCACTTACATTCAAAGCTAACTTTGCAAGACTATGAGCAATGCTATTACAAGATCTCTTCACATGTACCACTTTCCAGTTCCTTCTATTATTCAATACAGCTTTTAAATCCTCAATCAATTGACCATGCCATTCCCAATTCATTTCTGAACTATTAACAACTTTAACAACAGATAATGCATCGCCCTCCAGTTGCATATTCCTGAAATGTAGCTCTTCACATAACTTCATGGCCCTCCATAAAGCAAAAACTTCTGCTATAACAGGATCTGCAACATGTTCTCTCGGATAGCATAGAGAAACTAACACCTATCCATAACTGTCTCTAATTACTACCCCAATCCCACCTCTGTTTTCACTAGACTTCAAAGCTGCATCCCAGTTCACCTTCACGATATCACCCACTGGTAATTTCCAATGATGACAGTTGCTACTCTGATCTCCACTAGTTTCCTGAGCTTTACCTTGCTTAACTTGTGCCAATTGGTACTTTGACAAGGATTCAACAGCTTTGTTAAAAACTACATTAGGACCTTCAAACTTATTTTCAAAAACCAACCCATTTCTTCTTAACCAAACTCCTCTCAACACCACAGCCTTGACCTCTAACTGATCTAGAGGCAATTTTGAGACCCAGTCAGACCATAATTAAAGAAATCTTTTTCACTACTTTGCCATTTATGCATTGGGCTCCTTTCACATGCCCAAACATCACTTGCCCCATTACAACTCCATAGAGCATGACATACAGACTCATACATATTTTTACAAACTGGACAAGTAGCTACTTTCAGAACAGTTCTTCCTTTTAAATTCATCTTAGTTGGTAGGCAATTGTTTATAGCCTTCCAAACAAAGATTTTAACTACCCTGGGATATTCATTCTCCATACTTCACTTAACCTGCTTGATACTTCCCCTTTCTCCCTTCTTTTTCTATTAATTTCAAAATGATATGCACTTTTCACATTGTACATGCCATTCTTTGAAAATGTCCAAATCTGTTTATCAGGGAGTCCAGAAAAGCTAACAGGTAATTTACAAATTGTTAAGGCCTCATGTTCATTAAACACCTGCTTCACTAGTTCAATATCTCATTCCTTTCTCTTAGCTCTTATTAGCTCCTCCACCTTTGCTTCAGCAGTCAACATTTTTGTTGGTGATTGAATTCTATAAGTGACAGCCATAGGTATCCACTTATCTTTCCAGATTCTTATACTAGTCTAATTTTTCTGATTAAGAAAAGCTACGCTTAAGCCCTCTGTTCCGCCCACACCACACATCGCCCCACGTGGATTTTAATTTTTTTTTTTCTGTACAGTAAATTCACTTTAGCGTTCAACTTTCCGTATGCCTCACTGAATCCAGTTTGACTTTCCTGTCCCGTCCTTGAAGATTTTATTTTCTTCTTTTTTGTTTCTTTCCTGTACGTTTCACGTTCGCGTCTTGGGTTTTCATTTTCAAAACTTGAAATTCCCTCCAAATTATGCGAAGATAAGTCCCTTCCGATTTTCTCCTCTCCTCCGCTCTCCCAGCTGAACAAGAAATGCAATCAAAGTGCTAGAATTGATTTTAGCACTCTCCATTTTATGGCATCTGCAAGGTAATCTATTTTAAGAGTTGGGTATTTGATCTGGGATGGGATTTAGAATGGAGATTTATGGGATGGATTTTTCAATGTGCTTATAGTTTATAGTTTGGCTTCTGCAACCCTATTTTTCTTCTATGGAAAAAATTTTACTTTTCAAGTTATTGTCATATTTAGAAATAAATATAGCAGACCACTGATAATGAGAAAGGCTTTGGATTGAGCTGAGAACTGGTTCTGAGTTGAGAAGCTTGCAATATATGTGGTTCACTAATCTGTGAAAATTAGCATGTGGTTATGTAAAGATTGGGTAATTTGTTTGTCCTCGCGTGGAGAACAGTTTGGATCCTGTATTGTTGGAAGTTAACGTAGTGAGATGTTATCAACAGATGAGACTTTGCTCTTCTTTTTTAGATTTATTAGTCCTTTTTTTTTTAGTTTAGGTTTAGGCTTTGCATTAGTTTGCCTATAAGTGGAGAATGCAGATGTCTCTCTATGTTGCTGCTAGGTAGGCAGATCACAATTTAAGATGCTCCAGTCTCTCAGACCCCTTAGTTGGGTCATCCATTCGTTTGCTTTTAAACGGAGAAATGTCAAACAAGTAATTGACTTCAGATCTATGTGGAGTCAACTCTCCTTCCATTTTCTATATTGCAATTTTAGTTTAAAGTGCATGCAACCGAACTAGGTGTTGCTTTGAAATTTTTATAGTTAAAGGTAGACTGCAAATATAGAAAATAATTTTTTTTTTCAAATGTTGATGGCTAGATTTGGTAAAATATTTGCAGAATTTGATATTTAAAACTTGAGAGACAAGAGACGATCGTTTCTTAATTAATTCACCGAAGGGATTGTATCATTTTCAATAACGTGATGGACAAAGAAGAAGATAAAAGCAAAGCTGTGCCTTCTACACCAATTCCACCGAATCAGGTATGATACGTTGGTAATTCAACAAAGAAAGGTGTCTTGATTTGAACTAGTTACTGTAATTTATATATATATATTGTATTGTAGGGATATTATGGTCCAAGAAATGCCTATTGCCCGCCATTTATGATGCATCCAAATGTATATATGAATTCATATGCATACACATGGGGTGGCCAAGTACGTTGGTTCCTAAACTTTTTGCATTTCTCGATGTGTTAATTGTTACGTATTCTAACATTGGGCTTGATTGCAGTCCCCACCAATGCCACCATTTCCAACAACGTTGATCTACCCTTCATTGAGTAATGTGGATGAGTCGGGCCGTGTTGAACAAACAAGCCAGGTACGTACATAGCTTTGTAAAGTTTTTAAAAAAAAAATTCCTTAAGTTATCTATTACCCATTTTAACATTTTGTCTGATTACAGCCACCACCAATGCCACCGCTTCCAACAACGTTCATCTACCCTTCGTCAAGTAATGCGGATGAGTCAGGCCGTGTTGAACAAACAAGCTGGGTACGTACATAGCTTTGTAAAGTTTCAAATAATTTTTCCTAAGTTGTCTATTACCTGTTTTAACATTGTGTCTGATTACAGCAGCCACCAATGTCACTGCTTCCAAAAGGATTCATCTATCCTCCATCGACTAGTGCGGAAGAGTGGAGACAAGTAGGAGATTTTCTAACCTTGTATTTTTCTTCCTTACGTGCATTGATACATATTCTAACATTGTTCCTGATTCCAGTTCCCACCAATGCCACCTTTTCCAACAACGTTCATCTATCCTTCGTCGACTAATGCGGACGAGTCTGCCCATCTTCAACAAGTAATCCAAGTAGGCATTTTTCGAACCTTGTATTTTTCTTCCTTACGTGCATTGTTACTTATTTTTTACATTGTTCCTGGTTCCTGATTGCAGCCCCCACCAATGCCACCTTTTCCAACAGCGTTCATCTATCCTTTGTCGGCTAATGCGAACGAGTCTGGCTGTCTTCAACAAGCGATCAAAGTAATAATTTTCCTAAACTTTTGTTTTTTTCCGTACGTGCATTGTTACATATTCTAACATTGTGCCTACTTGTAGCCCCCACCAATGCCACCTATGCTAACTAATTTCATATGTCCACCGTCGAGTACCGGGGCGGAGGAGTCGGGACATGCTCAACGAAGGAGCCAGGTACAAATTTCTACTTTAACCTTTTATTTTTTTTTATTGGGTGTTACCCGTTTTAATATGAGTTTGTGATTACAGCCCCCACCTATGCCAACTATTTCAACAACGTTCATCTGCCCTCCGTCAAGAAATTCAGAGGAGTCGGGGCATGTTCAACAAGCGAGTCAGGTGCAGTAATTTTGCCCCTTTTTTTTTTATTTACATTTTAACCCATTCTTTTGCCTTACGTGCATCGTTACATGTTCTAACATCATACGGTATTAAAGCCCCCATCAACTTCATGCCCTCCTTGAGTACCAAAGAAGAATTGAGAAGCACGGGAAATGATTCAAGTAATGTGGAGACTGCAAGTAATGTTGGAGGTACATTAGTTTCTTGACATGGCTTTGTACTTTCATATAAATATCGTATTACTTGGAGGGTAATATATATTTTTACATATCCTAACTGAACATTTTCTTTTTCAGATACATCATTAGACGTAGAGATAGAAGCCGAGGATACAAATATAGAAAACTTTGATAAAGATCGAGTTGAGGAGGAGCCCAAACCTGGTATGGAGTTTGCCACTGATAATGAGCTAATGGTATATTATAAACGATATGCTAAGCAAGAAGGTTTTGGTGTGATAACACAAAGGACGAAGAATGAGGCAGATGGAAGGGTAAAGTATTTGACAATTGGGTGTGCGCGAGGTGGCAAGTACCAACTACGGGATAGTAATATGTCAAGGCCCCGACCAACGATTAAAACAGATTGTAAGGCAAAGATCAATGCTCACTTGGTGAAGGGTACTTGGGTGGTGACCACTGAAGAGAATGCTCATAATCATAGTACCGTTAGCCCACAAAAGTCTAGATTCTTTAGGTCGCACAAGTATTTAGATGAATACAGTCAGAGGATGCTTGACTTGAACGACAGAGCAGGTATTCGAATGAACAAGAATTTCGAGGCACTTGTTGATGATGCGGGTGGGTTCGAGAATCTTGATTTTCAAGAAAAAGACTGTCGAAATTTTATTGACAAAGCCAGACAATTAAGATTGGGTAAAGGAGGTGGCGAAGCACTTACTGAATACTTCAAGAGGATGAGGTTTCAGAATAATGGTTTTGTCTATGTGATTGATGTGGATGAGGAGTTGAGACTAAGAAATGTGTTCTGGGCTAATGCACGTAGTAGAGCAGCGTATAAGTATTTCGGAGATGTTATCACCTTCGATACGACATACCTAACAAATAGATATGGTATGCCGTTTGCACCATTTGTTGGTGTAAATCATCATGGGCAGTCTATTTTGTTAGGGGCGGGGTTGATTTCAAGCGAGGATACGAGTACTTTTGTGTGGTTGTTTCGAGCATGGTTGGAGTGCATGGATGGTCGGGCTCCAAAAGCGATTATTACAGATCAAGATCGAGCAATGAAGGCTGCTATTGCATTGGTATTCCCAGACACTCGTCATAGATATTGTCTATGGCCTATAATGCGAAAACCGCCTGAAAAATTGGGATCACACGCTGTGATGACCCGCTTTTGCGTGTATTTTCACTGAAGGGTTGTTTTTAATTTAATTAATATATTGGTTTATTTATTTTAAATTATTGCATTTTAAAATTGGTTTTTATTTGTTGGATGTTGTGTTTTATTTATTTATTCGTTTTACGGTTTTTAATTTCGTTCTCGGCGGATTTGTTTTGTTTTCCGGAGTGAGGATTGGACCTCATCTCTTTCCTACATCTTTTCTTTTCCCTTTTTCCTTTTTCTCTTTTTGTCTTTTCTTTCTTTTCTCTTTTTTCTTTCTTTTTCTTTTTCTTCTTCCTTTTCTTTTTCCTTCCCGCGCGTAACCCCCCCCCCCGTTCGTCTCTCTCTCCTCTCCCACGCCGGTTTCAACCTCAGCCCCGACCCACTGTCGTCCGGCCACTGTGGTCGACACCACCCCCACCAGTAGAACCCCCTCCTGCCGGCGCACCACCCCACCGAACCCCAGCCCCATCCGGCCAGCCGTTTGGCCGGAAAACGCCCAACAAGCCCCACGGATTTTGCCCCGATCCGCCGCCGTCGCTCCACCTCCGGCCACCACCTCTTCACCACTTCATCACCGGTTCCTTGCCGTCCTAACCCACCCATTTCCGGCCTCTAATAGCCACCGGAACAGCTCCCACAAGTTAGCTTTCCATTTTGGGAAATCCGGCCATCAACCACCGTTTTCGCCGCCACCCACGGCCAAACTTCACTTCCACTAGCTTCATAATCATCCTTAGACCATTCCCTATCAATCCCGAGCCTTGGGTTGTCCCCGTTCAAAAGTGAGTATTTTACAACCCACGGCAACAGTGAATTTTCACTGTTACGTTGCTTTCTTTCCGCCGTTTGCAACGCCGCAAGCTTTCTAAAAATACCGTATAGCGCTGTAAGTATTTTTTAAACCCTACTTTTAGATTTAAATATATTTTTCTCTCTCAATAATTGATTGTTGTTGGTTGGCTGATTCAGGACTGAGTCCGAGGAGTTCGGGGGTCGGATGGATTGAGGACGGAGTGCTTGGTTTTGCTTGTTTGTGTTTGCTTGATTATTTGTGCTATGGGGCGTGAGTTGCATATTGTGTTTATGTGCATATTGTTTTAATCGGAAAAATCCCGTTTTATTGGCGTAAATGGTTTTTGGGTGCGTGTGTCTCACGAGCCCAAGCCGGGATGGGTTATTATCTCGGTGGAGCTCCTCTGGTCACCCGGGAGTGGATAAAACTGAGTGACATCTCCTGGGTTGTCGCAGGGCGATGACCGGATTGCACGATACGTTAACGTTGTCGTGTCGACTCCGTGGTCCCTAGAGTGGCGGGGACTAGAGGATGGCCTGGCCAGGTACGCGCGAGGCGTGAGTTTGGGCATCGCTCGTTTAGGTGTCACATGCGTAGTCGTTACCTGTGGTGTGGCACAAAGCCAGGGTATGCAGGTGATCCCTATGGGAGATCATGGTGCATGCATAACCTGATTGTTTTTATGGTTTTCGGATGTGGGCCATTTTCTGGGAAAATGGCGATGCTTGGTTTCTGAGGTTTCTGATCCATTTTCTGGGAAAATGGTGGTTTGGGCCATTATCTGGGATAATGGCGAGGCTTGGTTTTAAGGATATGTTTTTGTGGGCCAAATGGGTTTTTGGCGTGCGTGTAAAAATCATGTTTTATGGCGCATGTGCATTGGTTTTTATTTCATGCATATTGTTTGAGTTTTATATGTTTTTATCTAGTGGTATTTGGAGTTTACTTACCTGCAGCACCATTTTTGGTACCGTAGATTTTGGTGCAGAGATCGAGGATGAGGAGGAGGAGGCTGAGTCCGAGGATGCGGCTCCGCCGGGGTGCTGATGTTATGTTTTGTATTTAGTTTAAAATTATATTTGTGTCATGTAATATTTATTTATGTATGTTTTGAATAGCGTTATATTAAACAAGAAAAATTCTAGTACTTAGTTATTGACTGGCTTTTTGCTGCATATTTTCTCGTGCACATTCGTCGCTTTTTCACACACTTGGCACACGTCGATAGGATGATGACCCGTGATATCATCATCCGGACGTCTCGATTTTCCCATGTTCGTGCGTGGGGATTTGGGGGCGTCACAGGTGGTATCAGAGCGGTTTGGCTCTAGGTAAAAACCACATGTCCCGTAGGTAGTACCAGGATGTTTTAAGGTTGTGTTTTAAAAAAATTATGTTAAGTAAAGTTGCTAATTGATGGGTTTTATTTGTTTTATTTGTTTGAACTTGTTTGTTTGTTTTTATTTATTTAGTTATGTTTTTGCCAGCTGGTTTTTTTTTTTTTTTTTTTTGTGTTTTGTGTGATGTGGTGTTGGTCTTTGGTTTTGTTTTTGTTTGTTGTGGGTTTTATTTGTTTTTGTTTTCTTAAAAGGGGGTCAAAGGTTGTGGTGGCAGGAAAATAGGGAGGCCAAAGAAATCTACTCAGGAGCCACGGGACAATACGTCAAGAGATGAATCCATAGCCCAAGCCATACGGCAGATGACGGAGTTTATGCTGCAAAATTTTAGGCCACAGCAGACAGGGCCTTGGCCACAACCAAGGGGACCTTGGCCACAACCAAGGGGACCTTGGCCACAACAAGGGGGTCCCTGGCCGCCACAAGGAGGGCCTTGTCCGCGACAAGAAGGACTTTGGCCGCAACCAGGAGGTCCTTGGCCATATCAGGGAGGGCCTTGGCTTTACCCGGGAGGATCTAGCAACATGGTGCAAGCCGGATGCACCTATGAGCGCTTTCTAGCGCATAGGACCCCACACTTCACTAGAGAAGAGGATCCGCTTCAAGCTGGAAAGTGGATCAAAGACCTGGAAAGAACTTTTGAGGTGTGTGGTTGCACCAAGGCGCAACAGGTACTCTACGCCAGCTATCTGTTGCAAGGCACCGCTTTTGATTGGTGGGATACCAAGAGGGTGATGCTAGAAGCAGAGTTGGGTTCATTCGCCGCTGTAACCTGACAACGCTTCAAGAAAGAATTTAACGACCGCTTCTTTCCCGCATCGGTAAGGAAGCAAAAGGCAAGAGAGTTCTCAAATTTGGTCCAAGAAGGCATGACAGTGGAACAATACGCCCGAAGGTTTATAGAACTTGGGCGATTTGCTCCCCACCTTATCGCCACAGAGGAGATGTGAGCTGAGCGTTTTCAGGAGGGACTATGCCCTAATATACGCCGTATGGTGGTCAACCATCGGATATCCACTTTTCAGGACTTAGTGGATGTGGCCACCCTTGTGGAGCGAGAGAATAATCTGAGTATGGGCTCCCCTCCAGGTCATAAGAGGCGGAGTTTTTCTGGTGAAGGAAGTAGCTTGGGTTCGCCTCAGAAATTTGTTCAACGGACCGGAACTCGACCGCAAGCATCCTCAGGTGTTCGCATGGGAGGACGTGTGCCTGTTTGCAGAGTTTGTAATAGAGCCCATGTGGGTGAGTGTCCTTCTGGTGGGGCTCGATGTTATAATTGTGGCCAGCAGGGTCACTTTGCCGGAGAATGTCGAAGAACAGCTCAAGGAAGCCGTGGAGGTAGACGCGGTGGAAGAACAAATCCAAGGCAAGCAGTACAAGCCCGGGTTTATGCTGTCACACCCGGAGATGTGGATGATGAGGCGCCAGCGACCCATGATGCTGGAGTAATTACAGGTATGGGTTAATTTAATTTTAAGTTGGAGTTAATTTTTGGTGTATTTGGTTTCTCCTTTGTTTTTTTGGATTTCATGGGTTAATGTGTTTGGTTCAGGAAGAGTCCATTTATATGAGTTTTATGCTTGCACATTGTTTGATTCCAGTGCGTCACAGTCATTTATATCTTCCACGTTTGCGCGGATGTGTAATTTGGTCACAGAACCTTTGCCAAAGTCATTGGTGGTGGCTTTACCCAATGGTGAAATGGTATGGTCCTCCAAGGTTGCGTTGGGATGCTCGTTAAAGTTTGATGGAAGGTTCTTGGATGCTGATTTGGTTGTGTTTAAGCTGTTGGGTTTTGATATCATCCTCGGGATGGATTGGCTATACCGATATTCTGCGAGTATTAATTGCAGAAGTCGGGTAATTACCTTTCAGCTTCCAGATGGTGATTGTCTAGAATTTGCGGGGAGTAAGTTAAAAGAAAAGCCGGTAATGCATTCGACAATTCAAGCAAGAAGAGAGATTGCATGGGGAGCGAATGCATTCTTAGTTCAGATGGTGTCTACGCCGTCCTATAAGAAGTCTTTGGTAGACATTCCAGTTGTGGAAGAATTCCCCGATGTGTTTGTGGATGACTTGCCCGGACTACCCCCTGTTCGGGAAATGGAGTTTGTTATAGACTTGGAACCTGGAGCAGCTCCTGTACATAAAGCTCCTTATCGCATAGCACAGGCTAAATTAAAAGAGTTGAAGACTCAGTTGCAAGAGCTGGTAGATAAGGGATTTATTCAGCCTAGTACTTCGCCGTGGGGTGCGCCAGTGTTGTTTGTTAAAAAGATAGATGGAACCCTCCGTATGTGCATAGATTATCGGGAATTAAACAAGGTGACCATCAAAAATAAATATCCTCTCCCGCGGATCAACGATTTATTTGATCAGCTTCAAGGAGCAGCCGTGTTCTCGAAGATTGATTTGAGGTTGGGATACTACCAGCTGAGGATCAGAGACAAGGATGTGCCTAAAACTGCTTTCAGGTCGAGGTATGGGCATTATGAATTTAAGATGATGCCGTTTGGGTTAGCTAATGCCCCTGCTGCTTTCATGGATTTAATGAATTGAGTATTTCAACCTTATCTGGATTCCTTTGTGGTAGTGTTTATTGATGATATTCTGATTTATTCCCGAGATGTTGAAGAACATGTGTATCATCTTCGTCTGGTACTTGGGAAATTGAGAGAACACCAGCTATATGCCTAGCTTAGCAAGTGTGAATTCTGGCTGGAGGAAGTCAGATTTCTTGGGCATGTGATTTCCCGAGACGGAGTGACTGTTGATCCTAGTAAGGTGGAAGCCATTTTGTCATGGCCGCGTCCGACTACAGTGCGCGAGATCCGGAGTTTCTTGGCGCTTGCTGGTTATTACCGAAGATTTGTGGAGGGATTTGCTCGCCTATCCGGACCTCTCACAGCTTTGACTCGGAAGAATACAGAATTTGTTTGGTCAGATAAGTGTGAGAGAAGCTTCCAAGAATTAAAGAACAGGTTGACGACGGCACCAGTGTTAGCGCTTCCAGAACCGCATAAGCCATTTGTAGTCTTCAGTGATGCGTCTAAGTTTGGTTTGGGTTGTGTCCTTATGCAGGAAGGACGGGTTGTTGCCTATGCATCTCGTCAGCTAAAGGACCATGAGAGGAATTATCCGACGCACGATTTAGAATTGGCTGCGATTATTTTTGCACTCAAGATCTGGCAGCACTTCTTGTATGGGGAAGCTTGCGAGGTATACACTTATCACAAGAGCTTGAAGCATTTGTTTTCCCAGAAAAATCTAAACATGAGGCAGAGGCGATGGCTAGAGTTAATCAGTGACTACCAGTGTGAGATCAAATACCATCTGGGGAAGGCTAATATAGTTGCTGATGCTTTGAGCCGAAAATCGCACTTGGAAGATGAAGCCGAGCCATCGGAATTGAATTCGTTGCTTTGTGGGATGAGAAGGCTCCTTATTGAGAGTTCGCAGCAAGAAGAGATTTTATCTTCAGTTCTTGATATTCGGGTAACTGATTTTGAAGAATTGAAGACTCTTCAAAGGAAGGATCCAAAGCTGCTGAATATCAGAAAAAGAGTCAGAAAATCTCGAGGGTCGTTGCATTATAGCATGGATAAAGATGGGATACTTCGGTTCCGAGATCGCAGAGTGGTCCCCAAGGATTCAGAATTCAAGGAGCGGATCATGGCAGAAGCTCATGTGGCCCTTTATTCAGTTCATCCCGGTAGTACAAAGATGTATCGGGACTTGAAGAAAAATTATTGATGGGATGGAATGAAGAGGGATATTGCCTTATATGTTGAGAAATGCCACACATGCCGTCAAGTGAAGGCCGAGCATTAAAGACCCGCTGGTATGCTCCAACCCCTCCCTATTCCTGAGTGGAAATGGGATGACATCATGATGGACTTTGTAGTGGGTTTGCCGAGAACGCCTAGTGGGAAAAATTCTGTTTGGGTGATTGTTGACCGGTTAACGAAGAGTGCTCATTTCCTGCCTGTTAATAACACCGACTCCTTGGGTAAGTTGACACGCTTGTACGTGAAAGAAATAGTGCAGCTGCACGGCATACCAAAGAGTATAGTATCGGATCGAGACTCAAGGTTTATGTCGCAGTTCTGGAAGAGTTTGCAGGCAGCTTTGGGTACTAAGTTGATGTTCAGTACTGCATATCACCCACAGACAGACGGCCAATCAGAGCGCACCATTCAGACTCTTGAAGACATGTTGCGCGCATGTGTCATGGAATTTCAAGGGAGTTGGGAAAACCATTTGCCGCTTATCGAGTTTGCATATAATAATAGCTTCCATGCGACCATTCAGATGGCTCCCTATGAAGCTCTTTATGGGAGGAAGTGCAGATCGCCCTTGTGTTGGGATGAAGTCGGGGAGAGTAAGATTATTGGACCTGAAATAATTCAAGAGATGCAAAGCCAAGTCCGAATCATCAGAGATAAAATGGCGGCAGCTCAGAGTCGCCAGAAAAGCTACGCTGGTACCAGGAGGATTGAGTTATCTTTTGAAGTTGGTGATTGGGTTTATCTCAAAGTCTCTCCCATGAGAGGTGTTAAGCGTTTTGGTAAGAAGAGGAAACTGGATCCGAGGTATGTCGGCCCTTTTCAGATTCTGGAGAAGGTAGGGTCCGTCGCTTATAGAGTTGCTTTGCCAGAGTATTTTGGGGATATTCATGATGTCTTCCACGTATCATCCCTGAAGAAGAGCTTTGGATAGCAAGAGCCACGCTTCGTCGACCCAGGGGATATTCAGTTGCAACTGGATCTCACTTATGAGGTTGTTCCGTCGCAGATCATGGATTGGAAGGAGCAACAGTTGAGGTCCAAAACGATACCTTTGGTTAAGGTGGCATGGGGAGATCCGTTAGCTCAAGACTTCTCTTGGGAGCGAGTAGCGGACATGAAGGAGCAGTACCCATACTTGTTTGAGTAATGAAGGTACGTATCTTAATCTTGATCACAGATGGTTTATGTGATTTTATGTGACTTGCTTTAAGTTGATGGTTAATCTTGCAAATTTCGAGGACGAAATTTGTTTTTAAGGCGGGGAGGATGTGATGACCCGCTTTTGCGTGTATTTTCACTGAAGCGTTGTTTTTAATTTAATTAATATATTGGTTTATTTATTTTAAATTATTGCATTTTAAAATTGGTTTTTATTTGTTGGATGTTGTGTTTTATTTATTTATTCGTTTTACGGTTTTTAATCTCGTTATCGGCAGATTTGTTTTGTTTTCCAAAGTGAGGATTGGACCTCATTTCTTTCCTACATCTTTGCTTTTCCCTTTTTCCTTTTTCTCTTTTTCTCATTTCTTTCTTTTTTCTTTTTTCTTTCTTTTTCTTTTTCTTCTTCCTTTTCTTTTTCCTTCCCGCGCGTAACCCCCCCGTTCGTCTCTCTCTCTCTCTCTCCTCTCCCACACCGGTTTCAACCTCAGCCTCGACCCACTGCCGTCTGGCCACCGTGGTCGACACCACCCCCGCCGGTCAAACCCCCTCCTGCCGGCGCACCACCCCACCGAACCCAGCCGTTTGGCTGAAAACGCCCAACAAGCCCCACAGATTTTGCCCCGATCTGCTGTCGTCGCTCCACCTCCGGCCACCACCTCTTCACCACTTCATCACCGGTTCCTTGCCATCCTAACCCACCTATTTCCGGCCTCTAATAGCCACCGGAACAGCTCCCACGAGCTAGCTTTCCATTTTGGGAAATCCGGCCATCAACCACCGTTTTCGCCGCCACCCACGGCCAAACTTCACTTCCACTAGCTTCATAATCATCTTTAGACCATTCCCTATCAATCCCGACACTTGGGTTGTTCCCGTTCAAAAGTGGGTATTTTACAACCCACGGCCACAGTGAATTTTCACTGTTACGTTGCTTTACTTCCGCCGTTTGCAACACCGCAAGCTTTCTAAAAATACCGTATAGCGCTGTAAATATTTTCCAAACCCTACTTTTAGATTTAAATATATTTTTCTCTCTCAATAATTGATTGTTGTTGGTTGGCTGATTCCGAACTGAGTTCGGGGGTCGGATGGATTGAGGACGGAGTGCTTGGTTTTGCTTGTTTGTGTTTGCTTGATTATTTGTGCTATGGGGTGTGAGTTGCATATTGTGTTTATGTGCATATTGTTTTAATCGGGAAAATCCCGTTTTATTGGCGTAAATGGTTTTTGGGTGCGTGTGTCTCACGAGCCCAAGCCGAGATGGGTTATTATCTCGGTGGAGCTCCTCTGGTCACTCAGGAGTGGATAAAACTGAGTGACATCCCCTAGGTTGTCGCAAGGCGACGACCGGATCGCACGATACGGTAACGCTGTCGTGTCAACTCCGTGGTCCCTAGAGTGGCGGGGACTAGAGGATGGTCTGGCCAGGTACGCACGAGGCGCGAGTCTGGGCATCACTCGTTTAGGTGTCACATGCGTAGTCGTTACCTGCGGTGTGGCACAGAGCCAGGGTATGCGGGTGATCCCTAGGGGAGATCATGGTGCATGCATAACCGGATTGTTTTTATGGTTTTCGGATGTGGGCCATTTTCTAGGAAAATGGCGATGCTTGGTTTCCGAGGTTTTTGATCCATTTTCTGGGAAAATGGTGGTTTGGGCCATTATCTGGGATAATGGCGAGGCTTGGTTTTAAGGATATGTTTTTGTGGGCCAAATGGGTTTTTGGCGTGCGTGTAAAAATCATGTTTTATGGCGCATGTGCATTGTTTTTTATTTCATGCATATTGTTTGAGCTTTATATGTTTTTATCTAGTGGTTTTTGGAGTTTACTTACCTGCGGCACCATTTTTGGTACCGTAGATTTTGGTGCAGAAATCGAGGATGAGGAGGAGGAGGCTGAGCCCGAGGATGCGGCTCCGCTGGGGTGTTGATGTTATGTTTTGTATTTAGTTTAAAATTATATTTGTGTCATGTAATATTTATTTATGTATGTTTTGAATAGCTTTGTATTAAACAAGAAAAATTCTGGTACTTAGTTATTGACTGGCTTTTCGCTGCGTATTTTCTCGTGCACATTCGTCGCTTTTTCACACACTTGGCACACGTCGATAGGATGATGACCCGTGATATCATCATCCGGACGTCTCGATTTTCTCGTGTTCGTGCGTGGGGATTTGGAGGCGTCACACACGCTGCCTTCAACGCAGGGTTGAAGACCTCTATCCAGAGTGCCCTATATGATTCACAAACATACGAAGAATTTGAGAATAACTGGGGCCAACTTATTCAAAAGTATGATCTTGGTGATAATCCATGGCTGCAAGGGTTGTACAATGAGAGGGCATTCTGGGTACCGGTGTACCTTAAAGGAGTATTTTGGGCTGGCATGAGCACAACACAGAGGTTTGAAAGCATGAATGCTTTCTTTGATGGGTTTGTGCATTCTGGTACGACGTTGAAAGAATTTGTCGATCAATTTGACAATGCGCTCAGGAAGAAAGTGGAGGTCGAGATGACAGCTGATTTCAATTCCGCAAACCAAACTATCCCATGTTCATCCGCATTCCACATTGAGAAGAAATTTCAAGCTGTGTATATGAATGCAAAATTTAAAGAGGTCCAACGTGAGGTGTGGGGAATGATTTTATGTAACTGCATACTTATAAGTAAGGATGATTGCATTTCCACCTATGATGTTTTGGATGAAATTACCACTGATGATGACCATGTCAAGATGTGAAGTACACAGTTTACTCTAACGAGGAGGAAGTTGATGTTAAACGCACATGTGCGTTATTTGAGATGAGGGGGATTCTCTGTAGGCATGTATTGAACGTTTGCCAGATGAATAAGATTCATGCGTTGCCGAATAAGTACATCTTGGATCGCTGGAGGAAGGACTTAAAGAGGAGATATACGGTTGTAGAAAGTAGCTATGACGACTTGCGGTAGAATGTGGACTCACGGCTATATGAGTTCGTGGTTAAACGATGCCTGAAATTAGCAACTCGTGTATGTCCAAGCGATGACCATGTTGATGCATTCATGTGCCACTTGGATGAGTTTGAGGTTAAATTTAAAGGATTAACACTTGAGTCCGGTTCAAGTAAGGTAAAAGAGACTGCAGCCCCCACTAAGGGTAAGAAAATCTTAAGCCCACACGTTATTCGAGGGAAAGAGAAGCTGCCAACGAAAAGGAAGGTTCCACCTTTGGAGAAGGCTGCAACAAAGCGAAAGAAGAAACCGGTAAGCGATTTTATATATATGGTAATTACTTTAACGAGTACATGTATATTTGTTTCTAATGAATAATACATTTTTTGGAAGAAATTTATTTAGACTTGTAGGAAAATATTTGATGAAGCATCACATGATTCAAATGTATGAGAAGCTCCAACAACTGATCAGGTAATACATTTACACAAGGATGATGCGAAGCAATTTTTAGGTTCTCAGTGATTTACCAATTTTTTTGTAGTGGGTTTTTATTTATCGCCGCCACCAATTTTTTTAGGTACACAGTGGAAGCAAGGATGATTTTGTTATTCTAACACAGTGCAGTACGTTCACAAACCCAATGCCATCGGAAAATGAGGAGAACTGATGTCGTAGCTACTACCAAGTATTTATTTGTATTATGGGGGTATTAATGTAATTTGACATTTTTTGAGAGTTGTGGAGGAGTTGATGTAATTTTGGGAGTATATTGGGCTGTAATGTTGGGGGTTGGGGGTATTGATGTCATTTGATATGAATTTTGTATGATTCAAATATATGTCGCCTTTTATTTTGGACATTTCTACATTGTAAGATTAGGGAGAAAATTCAGGTATCAATGATAGTGGTATTTGTTTTCTTGATTTATCATATAATTCTGGGCTCTATGTCATATCAAGTTGTAATTTAAGCGATTATTTGGTTAATTTATGGAAAATATCAGGTTGGTAATTACATATATGGCTATTTGGTACAATTCACCTGTTAAAATTTTTTCAAATATCAAGTCATGTTCAACATCCAGGAACCATCAATTTTCATTCAGGAAGCATCCATTTTCATTACCAAAAGTTTACAACTACTAGCCCACAAAATACATTGGGTCATGTTCAAAATACAAAACGTCATGTTAAATGCCAACTATCCATTTACAGCTAACTTCCACCAAATACATTTATGGGCCAAGCCAACCAGAAATGATTACAATCGATAACACCCAATACATACACAAAAATATGCGTGCACATCTATTCTCTATGATCTGCTTCCCAATTTTCTCCTCTTGCTTGTAAAGAACATTCTCTTTTTCTTCAAGTTTATCTTCTTTTTTCTGAACTTCATACTCGCGCAACAATACATCATCCTCCCTTTTTCTCACTACATTCTCTCTTGAGCGAATTTTAACCTCGACTAGTTGAAGTATATCTGCCCATATGAAGAATTGGCACTTTGCTTCTCCCCGCAGTGCAGTATAAGAGTTATAATTGAAAGATGTAAGTAAAGTAACTACTTGGAGTGCAATACAAAACATAATCAGAATGTCGATGTTTTACTGTGTTGTATTTCGGGCATGCGTAAAATTTTCTCCCAGGATTTTTGTTAGTTCGGGAGGTCTTCAATGGGGCTTTCACGCCACCAACATATTGGTGATTCCAAAAAATCATCGACTACACATGATGATGTGCTCGATGCCATAGGTTATCTAACTCAAACAGTCAGAAAAATTGTTAAACCAGTTCATCCATGTAAGTACAAGTGACCATAATGTGATGTTCCAACAAGCTGTGTAAATGTGATGTTAAATGACTACAAAAATTATTTGTCGTTTTGACTCATGCATATGTTCACCATCTACTACAAGCCAAGGTGTGTAATTTTTTCGTTACCTTCCTATCATTGGGTGCTATTTTCTTATATACCACATATACCTACCTAGAAAATAAATATCTTAAAACCACATGTAGAAACACATTGGAATTGATTCCATAACATGTCAATGAATCTATCTGGTCTTTCTGAGCTAAGGTTAAAAGTAGTGTTGAATATGAGTTTCTTAAATGTTACAATGCTCTGAAAGTTTTCTGCAACCTGCAGTGTGGACTAGGGGATGCTTTTTGGTGCAGTACATCCCCTTACAAGGGTCTTCCACCATTCAAACTGGGCGAGAAGGTACTCCATGAAATTCATAAGCGCACCCCCCTCCGTTCCCTCAATTTTAGGGATGCATTTAATTGAGAAACAAGCATTATATACTTCTTGTCTCTTTAGATACAATCAAACAATCTTGGATAGGGTTTTTGATTGCATTTCTTGTTCCTGGCAATGGTTCTATCATTCTTTAATTGCCCAAAAACTCTAGATGTTGAGATGCTGTCTCTTGTTTGGTTTTGAACTCTTGGATGGTTTAAGTCTAGAGTAGAAAAATACATGGCAGAAGCTTCATTCAACAACCAAATCAAACTATACACAACCAATGCAATCCACAACTTTCAACAACAAAATCAGGGGTAAAATCCAACTTTCAAGAGTATAATTTAACAACCTCACAAACCATATCTATATAACCTTAAAAAAAAATTACCTAGTCTGACCCACGTGAACAAAAATACATAACAAACCCAACACCAGTGATAAAATACAAGCAAGAAAATGATAACATAGGCCGCCGAGTATGAACAAATCTAACACAAATCCAGAGTGAGAAAGGGATTACCTTACCTTCATGGAGTGGAGTGGAAGATCTTGCACCGGAGGAGAATGGGTTTCAGGGAGGAGAATGGGTTTTGGAGGAGAGGAGGAAAATGGGTTTCGGAAGAGAGGAGGAGAATGGGTTTCGGAGGAGTACAAAATGGAGGAAACTTTCAGTTGGTTTCGGAGGAGAGGAGAGGAGGGTTTCAGTTGGGAGATCGGAGGAGAGAAGACGATCCATTTCAGGTGGGTTTCAATACAGTACAAAATGGCGTAAAATGGAAAGTGATGAAATCAATTCCAGCACTTTGATTGCATTTCTTGTTTAGTTGGGAGATCGGAGGAGAGAAGACGATCAGAAGGGACTGATCTTCGCATAAGTTGGAGGGAATTTCAAGTTCTGAAAGTGAAAACCCTAGACGCGAACGTGAAACGTACAGGAAAGAAACAAAAAAGAAGAAAATAAAATCTTCACAGACGGGACAGGAAAATCAAACTGGATTCAGTGAGGCATACGGAAAGTTGAATGCTAAAGTGAATTTACTGTACAGAAAAAAAAAATTAAAATCCACGTGGGGCGGTGTATGGTGTGGGCGGAACAGAGGGCTTAAGCGTAGCTTTTCTCTTACTGATTACCTATAGTAGAAATAATATAATGTTTACATAGACTAAACTATTAGTCAATAGTTTATATTATAGTATAAGTACATTATTTTATAATAATTATCACATACTAGTAAAACATGAAATTTTACTATAGTCTATATAACTTCTAGACTCTTTATATAAGTGTATATATATAATCAAATGTATTTACAAATAGAATATATATTATAATTTATTATGTCAAAAATATATTTATCTTTGATATATATATATATATATAAGTAAGTTTATATTAACAACTTAATATTAATGTTTATGTTTAAGATTAAAATTTTATATTATATTAATTTTCTGTTATAAGATTATATTATAAAATTTTATAGCATTTAATTGAGGAACATTGTTCCTCTTGATCGTAGATCAAATATATATAGGCCTATACTCGATCGAGAATCGTCACCTGGGTTTGTCCCAAAATTTATTCTTTTGAAAAGAAACTCAAAATTTAATTTTTTAGATGATATTTTCAGGATGAAGAAGAGACAATTTTTTCTCGAGAGGAAAAAAAAAATGCATTTTAGGGAACGAACTAATGTTTTAGGGACCCAATTAGTTAATGACACGTATGTATGGTTGATATAGAAAGGCTAAAATGCCAAGAATTATGACCAACCATCCTAGCTGAGTGGAGAAATGGCCCCACGCCCCTAAGTCAAATACGAAAAAGGGCAAAATCTTCTCAATGGGCTGCACACAATTAAAAATACAAAAATAGTCCTCCATTTCTCCTTGACTTGACATCCTTAACTTCAAGCACATGACTTATAAGAAGCCACTGAGGTCACACATTTTCCACACATTACATTCAACTGCATGGCCCTACACTTTATAAGTACGTACATCATCCAATCCAACTTCATTTCACTTCTACTTCTCAAAGGTAAGTTTCCATGCATTACCTTAAGACGTCCAATACATCAGTACTGTAAACTTCACAATACAATCCAACTACACAATTCATCCCAGTGATCAATGCATAAAACTCTTTCTCCATTAATTATACACCATTCAACACAACACTCCACACCCCACACATTCATCCAAACTTCATTTCACCTTCTTAAACTCAATTATATAACAATCCAAGATCACCAACCATAATTGTACAATTTCAAACTGATTTTAGTGCTTAAACACTGCACATTTATGCATAAAAACAACTTCTGCACAATTATATACGATCTTTCCAACTAATTAGATCAAGCTCCTATATATTTTCAGTTCATAAACCATGCACATACATATGACATCATGTCCCTTAACATTCATTCACATCCATATAATCGTCATTCTATCATATAAAATAGAGAGGAAGAGATAGAGGTTATACCAAAATGGAGAGGGTTGTCTTACGATGAAGCTTTGAGCATCAATATAGAAATGGGCAAAAGACCTTGAGCATGTTGACTTCATGGCTAGTCACTACAACAAAAATTGGATTTAGTGACTGAGGAAATTATCACAAAAAATGACCAAAACGTCACAAAATACATTTGGTGACAGTTGAAAATCGTCACCACAACCATTGCGTAATGTGTGTCACATAATACATTTGGTAACAATTTCTTATACAACTGTCACTAAAAATATTTTTAGTGACGATTGGCGGTGTGCCGTTTGATATAACGTTCGAATGTTTCCTTTTCTATGACAGTTAGAATCTGTCATAGAAAATAACGTTCAAACATAAATTTTAATGTTCAAACGTTTACCAGACCAATTGACATCCGAATGAGAGAAGATAACATTTGTTGATTATAGTTTGAATGTATCATATTTACGTTCGAACGTTTAAATGTCTAAATATTACATTCAAATTTAGATTCTAACGTAAACGAATCAATTTCTGAACGTACGTATCATAACATTCGAACATTTATTCGAATGTTAAGAAAGTAGAGTTTGAATGCAAGAAGTATGTTTGGAGGTTTGGAACGTTAAACGTTTAAACATTTGAAAGTTATGCTCATTTGACGGTGAGAACGTTCGAACGTTTTGTTATAATTTTGTGTAATTACGTTCGAACGTGTGTTCGAATGTTGAACGTGTGTTCGAATGTGAAATACTGTTCAAATGTATTTTATTTACATTTGAACGTATATATCAGAAATACTAAACTCATCCAATTAAAAAACATACTAATTATACCAATTATACCAATTATATCATATTACATAACATATTTCACAACCAACAATGTTTACAACTGTTTTCAAATTAGATATTAAAAATTTAATATACTGATAAAATTCATTTCTTTTTCTTTCCTCGTCCACCATGATTCTATTGTAATGACATAACACACTCTATTTGCAGCATCATCTCTCGCTGCACTTGCTCTTGGACCGCATTGCATATTCTTTCCTCCTGGTCTCTTTGTTGGTCCTACAAACGCGTCTCTAAATGAGACTTTCGCTCTAAGAAAACTCCAACTCTTGCTGTCTAGATATCATATACTCATTTTCACGTCGTGCAGCTTCTAAATCTTTAGTAAGATTATTAATTAGTGAAGTCAATGAGGTTGAGAATGATGAACCGGAATACTTGAAAGATTGTCCCAAACCTCTTGCCATACTAGAGTTGAGACCGAGCACTTGAGTAAAAATGTCTATGTCACTAGGAGAGGATTCTCCAGAAGCTGACTGCATCTCCATCATTTTTTCCTGCAATTTGAAAGATCAAAACACACAATAAGTAACGTATTAAAAGAAATACAAATAAAAAATAAATTATTAACATGTTGCATAATTTATTTAATAAAAGGAACAACGCTTACATAATTAATTGCAGCGGTAGCATCCATCCACTCACTACGCTCATTAGTGTGAGGAGCATCATAGACATGAACGAAAGAAAAGTTTTCAAGATCATCACGTTTCTAACAAAACGACATTAGCAATTTTAAGAAGATAGTGTTAGTACTTATATAAAAGAATAGCAGGAAAATAAATGAATTATATAGCTTATTAATTACCATTTTTTCAGCAAGACGATGGAATGATCTTGAACCAGCACGATGGTAAATAGTCAGAGTGGATCTATTATGTGCATTTGTAGAACTTAAGTGCTACAAAATTAATTAAGAATGTTAATTGTAATGTATATACATATAATATAAACAACAAATATAAATGTAAATAATTAAAGGAAATAAATCTAAAATACCTGATATTCTAAAGATGCAAAAAGATCACAACACTTTATCCAGTCGTCTAACTTCATATGCTGGAAAGTGGATTGTGCAACCTCTTCGAACATCTCAAACTTCTTGAAGTGGTCGTGACATCGTCCCTTGTGACGTCGGAATAGTGTAGCCATTAACTCATTCACAGTTCTCAAATCCTCGCTATGGCCAAAGTCGAGATCAAATTCATCCTAATTATAAATTAATTACGTCAAAAATATGATATACTAATCTAGGTGAAAAAAATGAACTCTCAAAGTAAACTCACCAGCACACGACTCCGAATGTGCTCCTTAATCTCATTCGGCACATCTCGCCAAACATAAAATGGAGCATAAGGTCGGACTACTGTGCCAATATAGGAGAAAAGCACTGTTGCACTATCATCCACTCCTCCAATGGAATTATCAGGAATTGTCACTTTCAGTTTGCCAAGCTTTTGGTTTTTTTCAAGTGAGATGCCGCGTGTATAGCCATGACCGCGACGAGCGGATGCATCAACTAATAGATAATAGTATACTTTTTTATAGTTATATAGCTATTGAGACAACATATTAATTATATAATTAATTATCAATGACATTTCCTTACTGGTAGGTGTCAACTGTGCATCATTCTCTATAGTGTTAACTTCATCTTCAGGAATGGATTCCTCAGATGGGGAGTCCTTAGTGGGTTCAAAACTTAGACTTGGTGGAGGAGACACATTTCTTCTTGGTCTTTTTGGCGGCATACTTGAAAATGATTATATAAATATAAAAAAATTAATTAGAAGAAATTAATTTTAGTATAAAATTCTATACTCACCTATATGAATAAAGTTTTTAGTACTTTTAGTCTTCATCTTCGGATGTATTTTCCATGCTTGTTCCATAATCTCCCTCTATAACATCATCATCAACCTCTTCTTCATCCTCCTTATCTACTTCCCCCCCGGATTCTTCTTCTTCTTCTTCTTCTTCTTCTTCTTCTTCTTCTTCTTTCTCACTTTCTTGAATTGAACGATCATTTAATATGAACGGGTCAAGATAGACGAGTGGGACGTCATCTCTACATAAGGGGAGCAACTTGAGTGCGCCGAGGTCAACAAACAAGTTAATACCCTCTCCATCTTCCTGGTAGGCCTCTACAATCAGAGTGTCATTTTCATCTCCATTATTATCGTAATCTGCACTCGTTCCTACTTCATATATATTTCGGGGGATAAATTTTTGTATGACTCACTAAGTTATCTCTCCACTATCTTCATCGGCACTTTTCATTAGATCAATCAAGTAATAGATTTGAGTAGCTTGACAAGCCAATATGAATGGATCTTTTTTGTACCATTTAGATGCAATATTGACACTGGTAAAATGATTATCCCTATATATTGAAACCCGACCACCGCCTAGATCTCACCAATCATATTTAAAGACATATGTTATAGACTCACCTAGATATTTCAATCCAATAATATCACGAATGATACCATAATAATCAATATCATCTGTTTCATGACTCCCCTCGACCAACACACAACAGTTTTGAGTCTTTCTATTACATTCACGATCCAGAGTATGGAATCTATAACCTTGAACGGTGCATGCAGTGTATCGAAGTGCTCTATTTGAGGGACCACGGACCAATACATACAATTCAAAAGAGATTGATCCAGGATCACGAGCACGTTGTTCCAAAATCTAACAATTGAAATAATGTTATTTATTAAATATTACCTAGAGTTAAAACTTTCAAAATCTAACATATTATATAGAGTTTAGTTCATACACGTTGTTCAAACCATCCAAAAAATTCTTCCTCGTGTCTTGCCTCTATATTCTCTACGCCTTCTGTCTTAAGTTTGTCCATGTGCTCACTATATATAAGTGCAAAATCATATTATTTTTTAGAACAAAAGTTATAGTTAAACTTTTGAAACTAGAATTATTTGAACCTTTTACAACGACATACCTGAGATAGTGATCAATATTCTGACAATTATTTAGCACGTACCACCGAACTTTACTCAACTCTATATCAATTAAATCGTAAACCGTTTGTGCACTCAAGGGTCATATATTCTGAGAAAACACTGATAGCTCACGAGGAGGCAGAGCAGCAAGATCAACATTTTGCTCTTGAAGATTAAATCGTGCCTCAACACCACGAAGATATAAAAAGCAAAATGTTAACCATTCATCATGTATATAGGCATCTGCTATTGAACCCTTAGCTCTAGCTTTATTACCACAGTGCGCTTCAGTCGACCCAAATATCTTTCAACTGGATATATCCAATGGAACAGCATCGGTCCACCCAACAATATCTCCCTAGGTAAATGTATTGCTAAATGGACCATGACATCAAAAAATGATGGTGGAAAGATCTGCTCGAATTTACATAGTATAGTAGCAATGTCTTCTTCCAGTTTCTGCAGCACATCTTGATTTACTACCCGAGCACACAAATCCTTAAAAAACATACAGAGTTTGGTTATGGCAACACGTACATTAGATGTCAGCTTCCCACGAATTCCCACATGTAATAGCTTCTACAAAAATACATGACAGTCTTGACTTTTCAATCCACCAATTTTACAGTCATCAGGGCTCATGCATCTACTGATATTTGAAGCATAACCATCTAGCAGCTTCACACCTTGCAACTAATTGTAGAAGTCCATCCTCTCCTTCCTTGTCATTGTAAAACATGCATGCGGCATGACCACGCTATCACCTTCCACCCATAAATGCATATTATGCTTCATTCTCATTCTCTCAAGATCTTTCCTTATCTTGATTGTATCTTTTGTGTTTTTATTAATGCTCATCAATGTCATTCCCAGATGATTTCGGGCCGGGGATATGTAAAGTTAACAAAAAGTTGGGCACCTTCATGCACCTCCATGGTGGAAGATTGTCCGGAATCAACACTACAGGCCAAGTGCTATAACTTGTACTCATATTCCCAAAATGGTTGAATCCATCGTTTTGAGTCCCAAGCGCACGTTTCGAGCTTCTATCGCAAACTCTGGATATTGATTATCGAAAGATTGCTATGCAAGTGAGTCAGCCGGGTGTCTCATAAATGCATCATTATTAACTCTTTTCTCCTTGTGCCATTTCATATTGTGAGCTGTTTTCTTACACATATATAATCTTTGCAACCTAGGTTTCAATAGAAAATATCGCAAGAGCTTAATTGGCACATTTTTCTTACCCTTCCACCTCGACTCTCCGCATGCAGGACATGCTTGTTTCTCCTCGTTCTCATTCCAAAATAAAACACAATCATTCTTGCATGCATGTATGGACTTATACTCAAACTCTAATCCCTTTCACAACTGTTTCGCTTCATAAAAGTTCTTTGGCAATGCAAATCCTTCGGGAAGTACCTCGTTAAATAAGTCTAATACCATGTTTATTACTTTCATTGACATCCCACACAATGAATTAATGTGAAGCAACCGCACAATAAAGCACAGTTTGGAATGTTTTGTACCAGCCTGGATAAAGCTCGCGCTTTGCATCTTCCCACATTGTAGAAAAATTTTCAAAGTCTGTCCTTCGACCACTTGAGGCATTGTTGTCAACCTCATCCATAAACATCCCAACTCCAATGTCACTCAACATCTCCTCTATCTCATCTCGCTCATAATCATCATCCACGTGCCGCAAATAATTTGGATGACCGAATAATCTATCCACTGATTATGTATATGGCTCACCATGCAATACCCATCGAGTATACCCCAAATCCATACCGTTCACAAATATATGACTTTCAGCTTCATCCAACCCTATCGTACATAAATTTTTACAACTTCGACATGAACACTTAATGTAACCACGATTATCAGCAGAGGTCCTTGCAAAATCAATAAAGGTTCTTACTCCCCGCGTATAAGGTATGTAATCATTTCTAATTCTATCGCCTAAACGCATCCAACTTTTGTTCATTTCTAAAAATATCTATCTATTAGTAACACGTAGTATATTATGATACACATGCATGTCATGCTCCAATTCAAGCTTTTCTTTCGATAAGGTAGTTGGTCCTATCACATTCAAGATTATATTATCCATATTGCACATATTCTATCACTCTACTACTTTTCACGTCAGTAGAAATTTCGACAGCACCTCCCCATAGTTCTCCAAGTATACATGTTCACATAAATGGATTGTGATCCTACAAACAGTATACTCGAAGAACAATAAAGGAAGACACCGAAACTTCATACTAAACATGTTCAGTAGAAATAACCAGAATGTGCAATACATATAATATAATCTCAAACTGTTCACACTGGACAATTCAGGAATTAGTGTACACCTAAATATACACTAATTCCCAAACGGGTCTAAAGTTATTTATGCAATGTCACACAATATCTTACAAAAAACACTACAAACAATATTTCCATGTTGTTTAAATTAACAATGTCAAACAAATATAATAGTGTCATATTGTTAAACAAAAACATATACTAACACACTACCTTTCTTGTAGATAAAGGTTAAGAATTATCTTAAAGAACATGTCTAAATTTATATCCAATTACTTAACTGTCACAAACTATCCAACCTTGACAACTCTCAAGGCCGGAGATACTTTGAGAGTTATGCAACTTGACAAATATTTCTTCAAGATAATTATCAACCATTCTTTACAAGACAAGGAGCTTGTAAGCATATTTACAATATCTCTCTTTAGTTTAACAAAATAACACAACTATTTTTTTGACATTGTTATTATAGATAAAAAAAAATATATATATATATATATATATATATTTTTAATAAATAATTTTTATTATATATAGAAAGTATTTTTTATTATATAATTGTTATTATTAATATTTAATTGTTATTATATATACTATAGTAGTTATTATATAATTGTAATGAAATATTTTTATTAATAATATTTAATTGTTATTATAGATATTTGATTATAATTGATACTTATTTATTTCTTATATAGTATAATATACTATATTCTAGATTATAATATACTTAGGGATTGATAACACTTAAATTATAATTTTCCTTATATAATTATAATTTATGCTTATATTTATATATATGTTTGTTATTATATACTAATTATTATATAATTTTAGTTGCTATTATTTGTAAATAATATTTTTAGTTTTTATTTTTTATAAATAACAATGTTATTAATTGTTATTATATGAATTAAATACTTATTTATTAATAACAATTTATTTGATAATATTTATATTATAAGCTTTAATAATTGTTATTATTCAAATATACTAAATAGATGCATATAGTTGTCCCATTATATAATATCTATCATATAATTGCGCTCCTCTCTCTCTTTTCTCTCTATCTTTTTCTGAAAAAGGGTTTCCAAACCCTAGTGTCGCCGATCTAGGGGGGAGGAGCTTTGGCTCCTCCCTTCCATTTCCTTTCCCTCTTCCCCTCTATTCCTCTTCATCCTCTTCTCTTTGTTTCTCTCTGTTTTTCGGGAGTTTTTTTCTTCCGTTTTCTTTCCGTTTTTGATTCTGGCGTTTTTTTGGTGGAGATGTTTCGATCTGTTGGCCTCCGGTGTTCGACGGCTTCAACGCGCACCACAGTGGACCTTCAAATGTGCCGATCTGTCGGAAGGAAGAGGAAGTTCGCCGAACGCAGCGGCGGGTGGATAGCACGCACGGTCCGTAGCGGGGTGATTGAAGTTCAAACGCCACTGCCTAGGATTCTGTTCTGTCGCCACGCGCGGCTTATCTAGGACCGGGGCATCTGTTTTCTCAGGAGCTGACTGTCGTCTCATGCTCCGATGGCGGCGCGTGGATCGCACGCTCCTATTACAGTCCCTGCCGGTGCTTTTGTTCCGAGTTTTTGGTTTTGTTTAGTTCAATCTCTGTTTGGTTAATGTTTTTTAGTATAATAAAATTACAAGTCTCTTAGACATTAGGTCTGAAGAGTTGTTTTCCTTGGACGGTTAGTCTGTAGGGTGTTTGTTCTACCGGAATGTTGAACGGGTAGAGGCAGAGTGCTCTGTTCATAACAGAGTGTTGTTCGTCTCACAAACAATAGTATTGTTTGGGGAGGATGCAGCAAGGGCTAGGCTATGTCAGTTACATGTGTACTGGGGATCTTTCAGAGGTTTAAGTTGGCTTGTAATGAGAATTATAAGTCCGGTTTGTAATGCCCAATTTATATGAATGCAAGATGCGTTTTTTATCAAAAAAAAATATATATAATATCTATCATGCACAACAAATAATCACGCTATATATATATTCTTTAATCAAAACATATTACACAAATACATACATAAATTCACAATTAATAAAAAAAATTACATATATAACATACACAACATATGCTTAAAAAAAATATAACATACAAAAAAAAAATCACTCAATATGCTTAAAAAAAAAATACACACTTCTAAAACACATAAATTTTAAGAATAACCATACACATGTTTGACATTTTTCATTTTAATTCATGCTATAGCACAATCCATATAGCAAAAAATATATATATAATTCATCAATATCCAATTCAAACATATTCACAATATATACAATCGAAAGAAATTTCCCCCGTATAATATTATACCCTAATCTAAGTCATCAAGATCCCCAATCAACTCACATTATACACATAAAAATTTTTACTTTTATCCACAATAAAATCACAATAAAATGTATTAATAGAGTTTAGTAAATATACCTTGTGCTCACAATATCCTCCTCTTGCAAATCACAAGTTTTCAACAAGCTACAACAAACAATCCTTCAAAACAATCACAACACTAGCTAGTTAAATACATATAAAAAAAACATTGACAAATATCAGGTAAATTGTAAAAACATCAAAAGAAAAATATTTTACTTTACTTTTCTTTGGGAGAAAACAAAATACACAAATTCTCTCTCCCTAACTCAATCTAACCCTCTCTCACTCTAACTCTCTCTGACTCTAGCACTCTATCTAACCCTCTCACTCTAACTGTCACAACCCCACCCTATCAAGAGCGAGACTGTGATCCCGTACCTGTTCTTTTTCCTATTATAACAGTAAATTTTTTTCTAAATGAATGCCCATATTGTTATTAGTATTATTATTATTTTATTAATTTTTTTTAAAGATAATGCGTGACGATTCGAACGCATCACGCATAAATTCTAATTTCTAACTGAAAGAAACATCTAATAGACATACATTTACAGTCCTTTACAAAGGACTCTCAGAGTCCGTCATCCATTTATTTAACATAACTACTTTAAACAAAAAGGGACTCAGTCCCTTCAGTCTTTACAAAAGAAAACTAACTTAAAGCAGGAGGGGTTTCCATTACCCCACTATATACCTTATACCCGAAGGTATCTTGTCTACAAGTTAACTCAATAAAACATCCCCGTGTGGGGTCCAGTATTAAAACGTAAGAAACATATATCGTCATAAAAAGAAACCAAACTACCCAGGGACTACTAAACGTCGGCCCATCCCTCCTCAGCAATACTCAGCTCCTCAGTAGATTCGTCTGTACCTGGACGTTTAAAACATAAACACAAAGTGAGTCTAATACTCAGTAAGCTGTACACCATGCTGTTAACTTAATAAGCATATAGTACTTTCTTTTGAAAACATGCATCCATAAACCAATACTAATTCTGACAATACTTCCATGCATATGCTTTCTTTATAACATCATGCATACATTTACTTCTTACTATCATGCATATACTCACTTCATACTTTCATGCAAAATCTTTATTTCTTATTTTCATACATACTTATATATCGTATCTTCATGCATACACTTAATTTAATCTTTCACTTTCTTTTGGCCAACACACTATTACGCCTCGTGTGTTGGGGTTAGTGGTCCTATTAGACCTAGATCCCACCCATGGCCACAAGTTAGGAACCCCTTTCTGTCAGGGAGCAGCACTGGGTGCACTACCAGTACTACTTACCCGGCATTGCAATCTACCCATTTCTTTGATATCATTTCCTTTCATGTGGCCATTACATATTTTCATACATTAATTCATTCCTTTTCTTTCTTTGAAATCAACATTTTCAGTATCTTCCTTAGTCTGATGAATATGCTTTTATTTTGAAAAATAGCATTTTATGTCATGCTTAAATATAAATAAAATCTTAGTTATTTCAAGAAGCATATATAAAAATTTCATGACTTAGGGTCTACATGCATGCATTACCCTATACACATACAATCAATTATAATCGATAGGATACTTAACAGGGGCTACCAAGAAAGGCTTGTACATAATATAAACTCATTTATTCTTTAATTAGAGGAACGTTTGGAAAGAGATAGAGATATATTCTTCCACAAGAGAACTTGGCGTGGGCGCATGGTCATAGCTACTTACCTCGATCCGCTGCAATCCCTTTAGCTTCAGAAAATACTAATCCAATAAATAACAAGTGTGTTAAAACTCATCCAACATCCTTTAGATCCCCTTTTAACGATGGCTAAAATATTATAAATCTAACGTCGTTTTCTACCCTTAATGTTACTTCAAATAACTACTCTCTCGACAAATCCTTACAAGAGTAACATAAGAAGATAGTTAATTTAGTTAACATAACATCAAAACAACTCCATATATACATTTAATCACTTAAAACAGAACATAATTATATATATATTCAAAACAAAACATTAAAACAGCCTCTCATATATATTTATACTTAAAACAGAACATAAATATGTATATATGCAAAACAGAACATTAAAACAGCCTTTCAAATCTATTTACATGGAAAGCAACCTCTCAAATAACCTTATCTATTTATACATCTGAAATACCACCTCAAAACAACTTTGTATACACTTGGTTAGCAAAACAGAACACATGCACATATATACATACCAAACTACAACATAAAGAGATGAAAATAAAATAAAAATTGACACAATACAACACATCGTTCAGTTGATCCTAACAACACCTCAAAACCATGTACATATATATATATATATATATATATATTTATAAGATGGTTGATGTATTTAAAAGAAATCCATATATCACTTACACTAAGAAATGAGTTAGGAACTCTTACCCTCAAATTTCTTCACTTCTTGAAAGATGAAAACACTTGGAAATTCTAACTATAAGAAACCTCAAAGTGGTAAGAAATAGATAAAGTGCACGGTTTGGAAAGATTTAACTTTCTTTATTTCTTTTGGGAGCTCACATGGTTTAGATGATAGAAAGAAGGATTGGTTATTCTCTTGAACTAGAAGAAAGTGAAGGAAGAAGGAGATGTACGATGGCTTGAAGAAGTGGAAACTCCTTAGGAAATGAAAAGGGGTCAAAGCTTATCTCTTGAGTGCATGTTGGACGTCCTAGATTAAGCCTAAGAAGATAAAGCTTATACCTAATTCAATCCAAGGGTGTAAGTTCAAAGGGGCTAATTCATAATTAATTCAAAGTGAAGGACTTAAAAGAAAGTATATTAAAGATATAAAAATATACTCTCATCTCATTTTAATAATTCACATAAAATAAAAATACTCACATCTTAAAATAAAATAATTTGAATTAATAAACTAATAAAATCTTTACATGAAAATATTTAATTTAAAGATTAAAATAAAATGACGTAAAGACTCATGTAGTAAGACTAGGGTATTACACTAACCCTCCATCTCTCCCTCTCTCCCTCTAAAACTCTATCTCCCTCTCTCTCTTTCATGCACAGGATCAAAGCAGAATGAATCTGCTTTCCCGTGTGTGAAATTTTTATATTCAACATGTTTAACACTTAACGTTCGAACGTTTAATTATCCTGCTAATGCAAATAATTTAACGTTCGAATCTTAAGTTATCCCGTCCAAATATTCTACAATACGTTTGAACGTTTAATTATCCCGCCCACATAAATATTATAACGTTCGAACATAATAAGAAGTATGTTCAAACGTTTTAGGGTTCCAAAGATAAAGCAGGAAAAATCCCTCCACTTTATTACTTACGTTCGGATGTATATCATGTACGTTCAAACGTATTGGGGAAAAAAATGTTATTTTTATATATGATATTATATAATATCATGTAAACTCAATTTTGATATATTATATTAAAAAATTATCAATATTAATATTATATTATATTATACATATAATATAATATATATTTTACAATATTATATATCATATTATATATCATATATATTTAGTTGAAGACTATAATATATAATATATTATAGTAGTTGACTATATAGTATTTTACAAGTATATATATAGTTGAATATTATACTATATATGTACATATATATGATCACTCAATACACATTTTAAGTATATAGACTAGTTAATATATAATATATAATATATATAATAATTATTATATATTATATTTTATAATATATATAAGTTAATATATTATATAATATATAATACATTCGAATATTGGACATAATGTTCGAACGTTGTTATGTAAACGTTCAAACGTTAATTGTATATAAACTCTAACCCGACGGCTTTCCTCCTCATTTCTCCCTCATTCACAATCTCCGCCACTCACGCCGCTGCTATCGCCGTCATATGCCACCACAACTGTCACAAAAAGTTAATGTGCCCTCCTCGTAGAGTAGTTTTGTCCAATTTAATCGGTGGATTTTGAAAAATTGAAACCCACCATATAGGCCGAATTTTTTCTTGATTTTCTGGCCTCCATTGGTTGCAAATGGGTAAAAGCCTACCATAGAAACATTCCTTGTAGCATATAGATCATTTCTACGGTGGGTTTTTGTCTAGAAACATGAGTTTCGAAGCTTTCAGGAATGGCTAAGTCGACTCAGCCATTCTGCCTCATAACTTTCAGACGTTACCAAGTAACATCCGAACATCTGACGTTATAAATTCATAATGTCCAAACGTTACAATGTAACTTTCAAACGTAAATTTTAACATTCTAACGTTTGAAGAGTTCGTTGGATTAAACATCTAAACGTAAACCGTTCGTCTTCTTTAGTTAAAAAAAACGTCCGAATATGTAACGTTTGAAATTCATAACGTCCAAAAGTTATGTATTAACATTTGAACGTAATTACTATTAGCATACGACGTTTTATCCAACGTTTAAAGAAAACGTTGGATAAAATGTCCAGAACCTAAAATAAACGTTCGAACGTAAATCTTATTACGTGTGAATGTTTTGTGGATATGATTTACGTTCGGATGTTTATCTAATTATGTTCGATTGTATGTGTATAGAATTTACATTCGAATGTACATTCATTTTACATTCAGATGTAAATTTGTTCTAATTATTAAGCTATCATCATTTGAATGTTAATGGTTTACGTTCGAATTTCTTAAGTTACGTTCGAACGTACATTCATTGTACATTCGGATGTAAATTGTTTCTAATTATGTGAAATATTATCATTCAAATGTCAATTGATTGACATTCGAACGTATGTCCATTAAATTTAATTTATTTTATTTTGTTATATTATTATTATTTTGGGTATTGAAAAAGTGGAATTGTTTATTATATTTGCTATCGAAATTTTGTAAATTTATAATGATGATATGAAATTTTGTGTATAATCCATATATGCCGTAACATGCATATATATGTAATTCTAATGATTTTTTTTTTCTAGTATTTGTTTTCCAAGATATGCCTCACTATATGACAACCAGGAAACGAGATAGGGATGGAGGCAATTTGGACATTACTCGACTAGGGGCACGAACAATTATGGGTGAACGAGAAATACTTATTAATGAGTTTGATGAGCTAAGCTGGGAGCGAAAAATGCTAAGAGACGTCTTTGTCATGAGAGGCTGAGGCCCAATATGCACATTGAGAGGAAAGATTTACCCTTTAATGGTTCGGGAGTTTTACATTGGGATGACCACCATGCCTAACGATGCATCCTCCCATACCCTCACTGTACGCGATGTATAGTTTGAGTTCTCGGCAGATGTTATCGCCAAGTTACTCTAGATTTTGCATATACTACCTGAGGCGACAGTTGCTCGGGCTGATGACACAGCAGCTACATTTGCTCTGGGCACATTTGAGGCAGATCTAGCCACTTCTGCTTCATCTACGGGCCCTGTTGACACTATGGCCAATCATGAAGAAGATCGGCCAGAGGGCAAGGATATTGCTCCTGAGGTCGGTGATGACAAGTGGGATCATAATTTCTACATCCTCACTGGAAAAGACCGCAGGAAGCTCAATAGGCCGAACTCCTCCAGCTAGAATCAGTTGCTGCCTTTCTTTCGCATGTTACAAATTTTTGTTGCAACAAATGTAGACCCTATGGCACATAGACCACATTCAGTCAGACTCGCGCACAATTCCTGATTCGCTTGGCATGTGGAGAGCCCATTGACTTACCACTCGTTATATTTGAGCAGATCCGTTGTGACCCCCCCAAATCCCCACACCTAGACACGGGGAAATCGAGACGTCCGGATGGTAACATCGCGGGTCACCACCCTATCGACGAGTGTCAAGTGTGTGTAAAAGTAACAAATGTGTACGAAAAAACACGCAGCGGATAGTAAAGTCATATAACTAAGTACCATAATTTTTGTTAATATAATACAAAGCTATTCAAAACATACACAATAAAATATTATGAAATACAAATATTATTCAAAGCAACAACAAGATATTAACTTTAACTCAATACTCCGGCAGAGCCGCATCCTCAGGCTTAGCCTCCTCCTCCTCCTCGATCTCTGCACCAAAATCTACGGAACCAAAAATGGTGCTGCAGGTAAGTAAAATCCAAACACCACTAGATAAAAAAAATATAAAACTCAAGCAATATGCATGAAAGGATGCCAATACTCAAAACCCATAAAATCATATTTTTTCCACGCACGCCAAAAATCTCATTTGGCCCAAAAACATATCATTTCCAATTATCACACCAAAAGTCACATTTGACCCATATCCAACTCAATCCATTAACCAATTAATCCGTATGCACCATGACCTCCCCTAGGGGTCATCCGCACACCCTGGCTCCTATGCCACACCGTAGGTAACGACGACTCGTGTGACACATAAACGAGCAATGCCCAGTTCCGCACCCCGCGCATTCGTAGCCAAGCATCCTCTAGCCCTCGCCAGCGAAGGGCCACGGAGTCAGTACGTAGAGCGATACCCAGTTCCGCGCCCCACGCGTTCGTAGCCAGGCATCCTCTAGCCCCCGCTCCCGTCGTCGCCCAGCGACAACGGGGGGGACGTCACTCAGTATATTACGCTCCCGAGTGACCAGAGGAGCTCCAACGAGATAATAACTCATCTCGGCTTGGGCTCGTGAGACACACGTACCTGAAAATCCATTTACGCCAACAAAACATGATTTTCTCAAATAAATAAAATGCACATGCATGCACCATGTAAAAGCAACCACAATGCACAAAACAACAATCCAAGCAACTCCGTCCTCATCCATCCGACTCCCGAACTCCTCGGACTCAATCCAGAATCAGCCAACCAATAGCAAATATTTATTGTATGAGAAAAATATATTTAAATCTAAAAGTAGAGTTTGGAAAATACTTACAACGCTATATGGTATTTTTCGAAAGCTCGCGGCGTTGCAAACGGCGGAAGAAAAGCAACGTAACAGTGTAATTTACACTGTGGCCGTGGGTAATAAATTATCCACTTTCGAACAGGGAAAAACCAAAGCTTGGGATTGATAGGAAAAGGCCTAGGGATGTTTATGAAGCTAAGGGAAGTGGAGTTTGGCCGTGGGTGGCGGTGAAAACAGCGGTAGGAGGCCAAAATATCCAAATCGGAGAGTTAGCTCGTGGGGACTGTTCCGGCGACAGGTTGAGGCCTGAAATGGGTGGTTTAGGACAGCAAAGAGTCGTGATGAAGTGGTGAAGAAGTGGTGGCCGGAGGTGGAGCGACGGCAGCAAATCGGAGCAAAAGCCGCTCGGCTTAAAGGTGGTTTTTCGGCTAAACGGCCGCACGGATGGAGCCAAGATTTTGTGGGGAGGTGCGCCGGCCGGAGGGGAGTCAGGTGGGAGGGGCGGTGTGCTGCACGGCGGTGGCCGGCAGCAGGTCTGGGCGGCTAGCCGGACAGCGTGAGGGAGAGGAGAGAGAGAAAGAAAAATGCACGGGGGAGAAAGGGAAAGCACGGGGAGAAGGAAAAAAGAAAGAAAAAAAAACAGAGAAGAAAGAGAAAGGAAAAAGAGAAAAGAAAAGATGGAGGAAAAGAAATGAGGTCTAATCCTCACATCTGGAGTTCAAAAATTGATCCAACGAAAATAACTTTGAAAGCAATAAAATCAAGAAAATATTTTAAACACAACGTAAAGCTAAAATATAATAAATAACTAATAAAAACTAATCACTTAATTTTTAAACCAAAGACAAGCTAATATAAATTAAACAACAATTTGAAATCCACTTAAAATCTGATAATTAAAATAAAAGAACTATTATTTTAATTAAATTAAAATATTCCTTCAGTGAAAATACACGTAAAAACGGGGTGTCACATCCGTTACGAGGCCAGCATCATTACAACGGATAACCTCTGGTACGGAGTCATCATCAACCGCTTATTACTAGCCCGGGGAGTGCCACTCCAGGCGGAGGAGATGATGCTAAACCAAATGAGCCCCATCGACATGACCACACACTGTAAGAGCATTGGAAAAGGAAGAGGCCCAGCTCGGCGTCAGTCTGGTCATATATCAAATCTTGTTCCTCCGACCAACTCTAGGGTTGGTGTTGCTCCCCTGTTTGCAAGTAGTAGTCAGTAGATGGCAGTTACGTCAACTGGGCATGTGAGACCTGCTTGGGTTGATGCAGGGATGACATATATGAAGGCGCATATAGACCGATAGATCAATAGACAAATTGCACATATAGATCAAGTTGTCGCACATCTTGCACATCATGTAGATGTGCTAAACAATAAGGTTAAAATATTGACTAAGGAGTTTTGATCATTTGTAAACCAAGAAGTCTGAATGTCGTTTGTAAAAATTAATCATATTTTTTTTCGATATATGTAATGGATAATATTATTTAATGTATGTATTGTAGCTTAATTTCTATTCTCAATTTTCTTTAATATTAGCTTATACAACCTTAATATTAAACAAATATATATTATAGTCAATTTTTGTAGATTAACATATAATGCTCGAACTTTACAACTTTAACATTCGAACTTTGGCGCTAAAATTTGTTTCATTCGCACGTAAGTAGACATAACGTTCGAACGTTAAGGTAACGTGCAAACAAAATAATTGACACATTCGAACTTTAAAAAATTATTACCCAACATTTAGTGACAATTTCCACAAACTGTCACAGAAAATGCGTTTTAGTGATGGTTTGGAGACCATCACGATTTCTAAATTGTCATTAAAAAGCATATTTGTTGTAGTGAGTTTGGCATGCACGTTGGCAAGGTGTTGTGGTAAAGTGGATCTTAACAGATGTAGGGGTTGATCTATTACACTTTCCCATGTTTTAACCATGATATATAGAGAGGGGAAGAGAGGGAATGAGACTAAAATAGAGGAGGCAAAGGATGACTAAGTTGTGACCGTGAGCTAAACTAGTGTGAGGCTGGACAAGGAGCTAGCTTGGGTGCACATGATAGTTTGTTTTTGTGGACTAGCTTAAAGTGCTGCTACTCTAGTCTTCTAGTGGTCGTGGTAGCTTGCTTTAAATGGAAGAGAAAGAGAGAGAGGGACTGAATGTGAAAGAGGGAAGAAAATAGGAAGGAAGCTTGCTTTTTGGTTGAATAAGAGGCTACATGAAGAAAAGTTACTTTTCTGTTTGTGCTCGTTTTTGCTGCCATTTCTACTTCTTGATGCAACAAATTATTGCTTGATCATGGAGGGAAAATATAAAAGAGAAAGAGGAGCTATTATAAGAGTTTTATTTAAACTCTATATCCCACACACCCATCTTAACAGAGTTTGGAATAGTTCAAAACTTATCAATAAATATATGAGTTACAATGGGATAAGAAAACTCTTAAGAGATAAGATTAAAACTATATATCTCTAATTATAGTCAGATACAAAGTCTGAGATTTCTTGATGGTCAAAAATCTATAATTAGGGTAGAGGGTTCAAGGGTTCTCAATTACAATGGCAAAATGCCTTTAGCCATCGGGAGACACTTGAGGCAAAGTTGCTAGGGTGATCTTTTCCTCATAACCAGATCTAATTTTGCATCGAACTGATGGAGAAAGGTATGTGTTTATTTATTATTGTTTTATTATTGTGGATCATAGAAAATCAAAGATATGATTATTAAAGTTCATATTAAAATATTTAGCATGTGGTATCAGAGCTAGGTCAAAGATTTTTTTATGATCTCAAAGAAATATAGTAAATATATGCTTTCGTGTATTATGATTTTATCATGTTGTGAAAGACTTAAAACAGTGCCTTTCAATCAGACAAAAAGATTTATAATGGTGTTTCCCTTTTACATCTATTATGTGAAAGACCCACACCATCTCATTACGCACATGTATTTCGGTGTTCTTATTTCTCCTTTTTGCCGTGTTGTGTCTTTGCTGGAGAGAGAGAAAAACTCTCATAATTATTCACGATTCCAACTCCTTGATTGGGTTTTATTTTACTTTCCTGTGTATTGTTTAACATTATTGTGTGTTGAGAAACCATGAGTTACCGAGTGCTGTGTTGTGTGGAAGTTTAGAGGTTCTGTGTTGGAGAAAATAGCCTTGTAACAATGAGCCATAGGGTAGCTGCTAGGTGTGGGGCAAAGCATCGTGTATGGTGGCCAGTGGCTTAACATCGATGATGTAAAGGAGCTGGCCAACAGCACAGTGGGAGTGTGAAGTCCCGAATGGATGCTGCCCCTACCTATTCATGGTTCTCATCGGCTACGTATGGTGAGGTCACTGGGAGGAGGAGTGAACCTCCTTCCCGGCGTTCCTGTAACAGACACAAAGGGCTTTAAAGCCCACTGCCATGGTGGTTTATGGTCATAACCAAAAAAAAAAAGGATCATTACCTGAAGGTCACTGACAGAAGGACAAAGACTTCTTGCGGTCTCCCCTCCTAGGCAATGCACCGCAGTCGCGGCAGCTCAAGGTCTAGAGATAACTGGTGCAATTGAAGGTTGAAGAAGATGAATTAGGGTTTCTTTTCAACAAATTCGTTTTGGGCTACTGGGCTGGGCCATGAACCCTTGCCCCAACCCAAGAGGGAAAGGAAAACCAGTGGGCTAAATGGGCCACTGTTGCGGCCCAACTCAATTAAAGAACAAAAGAAAAGGAGAAAGAGAACGAGCTTGAACAGTAGGCCCGATCCAATTCAACATTATTAGTTGACCATTTAAATAAAGCGGGTATTGGCCTAGTTTACTAGACCGATCCGGTTCAAACCCGGACCGGTCATATTAAAATATTATTATTTTAATATTATTTATTATTTTAAAAAAATTCTGAAAATTTTTAATTTATTTTATATGCATGTTGTTATTGTTAAATACATTTATTAAATCTTATATACATATTATTATTATTAAATACATGTATGAATTGTTTATTTTTGCTATTATTATCATGCTATATATAATTGTTTATCCAATATGGATAAGTGAAATATCAAAATTAAAGAAAAACTTGATTGCCCAAAGGTACAATATTTTCTTAAATTTTGATGAAAAACCATTAAATTCCATAGTAAGGTGGATATGATGGAGTTTGGAATATTATGTGTCGAGATCTACTCCCAAATGAGGGTCTTGATAATATTACTAGTTCATCCATCAAATTAAGATTGGAGTGAACACTTTGTGTGTCAAAAACTATTTCCAAATGAGGGTTTTGATGACACTACTGATTCATCCATCAAAGAAAGATTGGAGGGAACAATTTATATGTTACAGTTTACTCCCAAAGAAAAATTCTGATGATACATTGAGTTTATCCATAGAATGTAATATTGGTGAGAACACTTTGTGTATTAAGATCTACTCCCAAAGGAGGGTCTTGATGACACTACTAGTTCATCAATAATTATTTAAATTCTGATTATTATTTATGAGTGTCTAACTCAAAGCATTATGTGACAAAAAGTTTCTTACAGTCAATGTACTGACATCATTACATCCACAGATTTCATCAGTTCCTATTTTGAATGGCTCTAATTTTTCTAAGTGGGTTGAGCGAGTTAGATTCACCTTAGGGATCCTTGACCTGAAATCATCCCTTACTAGTCCAAAACCACCGCCACCTACTGAGAATAGTAATAGGGATGAGAAAGAGTCATTTAAACGGTAGGAGAGATTAAATAGGCTAAGTCTAATGTTCATAAAAATGACCATAGTCGAAAACATTAAAAATTCACTCCGTAGTATTGAGGATAACCAAAATTTTTTGAAAAATGTGGAGGAGAGATTTAAGTCTACAGATAAATCTTTAGCAAGAACATTGATGGCTAGACCTACCACCATGAAATATGATGGAGCTAAAGGAATGCAAGAGCATATCCTTGAAATGACAAATACTACTGCCAAATTACAAACCCTAGGAATGAAAGTAGATGTGTCCTTTATTGTTCAGTTTATTCTGAACTCATTATCACTTCAGTATGGTCAATTCCAGATGCATTATAATTCTATTAAGGATAAATAGAATGTGAATGAGCTAACAAGTATGGTAGTTCAGGAGAAAGTAAGACTAAAACAACAAGGATATTACTTTGCTAATTTTATGAACAAAAATGCTGGAAAGAAAATGCACCATTATGGCAAAAAGAAACGAATTGGACCGCCAAAAAGAAAGAAGCCTGGGAAATTTAATCAGTTTCAACATAGCAATAACAAATGTTACTGGCGTGGGAAACATAGACACATGAAATCTGAGTGTCCAAAACGTAAGGTTTAGTTTGAAAAGAAGGGTAAGCCTTTTGCTCTTGTATGTTTTGAATCAAACCTTGTGAATGTTCCTACTAACTCTTGGTGACTAGATTCGGGTGCTAATATTCATGTTTCTATAACCATGCAGAGATACCTTACAAGCCAAACACTAAACCCCAGTGAACAATTTATTTTTATGGAAAATGAGAATAAGGGTGAAGTTTTGGTCATAGGAACCTTTCATTTATTTATGAGTACTGGTCATTGTTTAGACCTTCATAACACAATTTTTGTGCCTTCTATGAGACGAAATTTAATTTCTCTATCTAGACTTGACACTGATAGTTATTCTTTTTCATTTCATACTGGTAGTTTTAATTTGTTTAGAGACTCTTTATCTATTGGTTATGGGTTTCTTTACGATGGTCTTTATCGACTTTGCCTTGATAATACATTTGTTCAAAATACCTATACCGATAACCATTAAGCGTGTATTGGAACTAAAAGAAACATGATGAACAAAAATTCTTATGACTTGTGACATAAAAGATTGGGGCACATATCTCAAAGGTTAGAGAGATTAGTAAAAGAATGGATACTTTCACATTTAGATTTTACTAATCTTACAATATGTGTGGATTGCATTAAAGAAAAGTAAACCAAACGTACTAAGAAAGGAGAAGACAAGCCTGCTATGGACCAAGGCCCAATAAACTATTACTAAATATTTAACCTAACTACGTTACTACATTAAACATAAAACAAAAGGACATAATAGCACAAAAAAACAAAAGGGGCACATAAACAAGGTAACACGTGGGGCCCGGCTAGGGTTTCATCGCTATTACCCACCGCCCCTTCCGTCTTCTCTGATACTGTGCAGCATAAACTGCTGCATCGACCATCACCACAAGGCACGGGAAGACGAGGCCCAGATTTATGCTCGGCAAATCGACGGCCAAAACCAGAGAGAAAGAAGGCCAATGTGCCTCTTGCCAACAACCATCACCATCAGGACTCCGCTGCTTGTACCAACAACACTCTGTTATGAAACAGAGCAACGTGTCTCTTGCTGACGAGCCGCCCCGCCGTAGCCTCACCGCACCTTAGACCATTGCCGCCAGCCTTGCGTCAACAAAACAGGGTAGCCAGCCACTTACCCGTCTAGAACCACCAACCTCGGTGAGACTAGCGTCTGTGCGTGTCTCCTCTGCAATGAGCCACCTCAAGGTTGCTCTCGGGACCTTTACTGAAGATCCTCGCTACGAGATGACGCTGTAAAGGGACAAGGGCTAAGCCACCATAACTGCAAGAGCCAGCTGGAAATTAACCAAACAGAAACCAAAAAAACAAATGAAACTGGAAGAAAAGAAGAGGAAATAAACTAAAGGCAAGAAAACTAAAAGGAGGAGGGAGGGAGGAGGTGCCGAGGCTCCCACCTCCCTCTAAGGCAGTATTCGATTAGCTTTTCTCTAGAGAGAGGGGAGAGCTTCTCTCTCTATCAGATGGATTGTCTTCAACATTCTTCAAGTTGTTTTAGTACTGGAGGTATTTCTCATAGAGGTGGAAAGGCAGTTAGATAGAAAGGTAAAAATCATCAGGTCGGATCGAGATGGAGAATATTATGGAAAGTACAATGAATCAGGTCGTAACACTAGCCCATTCACCAAACTTCTTAAACAGAGTGGCATCGTTGCACAATACACGATGCCAAGAACGTCACAGCAAAACGATGTTGCTGAAAGGTGTAATTAGACTTTATTAGATATGGTCAGAAGTATGGTAAGCACTTCTACCTTACCCAATTCATTGTGGGGGGAAGCCATTAAGACATCAACATATATCTTAAACCGAGTTCCTAGCAAGTTAGTTCCAAAAACTCCTTTCTACCTATGGACTCGTAGGACATCAAGTTTAAGACACATGCATGTTAGGGATTGTCTAGCAGAAGTGAGACTTTACAATTCACATGAAAGGAAATTGGATCTTAGAACAGTAAGCTGGTAGTGGTTATTGCCCGTCTCTGATGATTAGTGCTAGGCTATGTTGGTTTACTGGTGCAGTGGCGTAGCTGAGAGCTACTATTGCTCGAGAGCTTCTAATTTCTGCTACAATTGCTGTTGTGGCTGCTCCTCCATGTTTCTATGACTTGAGCTGAGGCGGGGTGATGGTGAAGAGAAGAAAAGAAAGAGGAGGTGAAGAGTTAGGAAGAGAAGAGAAGAGTAGAGAGAAGCTATTGAAGGGTTTGTTGAAGACGAATTTAGTTTGCTTGAGTGTGTACGTACGTGATACCAGAGTATGTTATGTGATTGTGCGTAAGGGCATTGAAGAGAAAAGCAGAGGATAAGAATGAGAAGAGAGCTGATCGTAATCATATGGCTGGATCTTCGATTTGTAATGGATGGTGGAGATTGATCAAAAGGGAAGAAAATAAGAGTAAATGAAAAAACTTTATAATTTTCATTTTAGGGAATACCCGATCATTTGTCACTTTCTACAGCATTCCACAAGCACAAAATATCTAATCATTGTAGAAAATGTTGGGTCATTCCTGAAAATTGATAAAGATAGCAAATGGCGGAACATTCCTCTCCTCTCAATCATGGGCACTTTTTTTGTTGTTGTAATAATAACATCGATAAACCCTTTTTACAATCTATTTTAATAACATTTAATAAATTATTTGATTGTAAAATTATTTCTCATTTAAAATAAAAATAATTTATAATATCCACACAATACTTTCTCAACATATTTTATAACTATATTTTAAAATAATATATTTTTGTAGAATTAGAATGTTTTTTTTCTTATCTTGAAAAGAAAAATAATCATTAGACTTCAAAGTACAAATATTCTTGAAGAAAAATGATAAAATCGCATTTGCTTTAACATATTACTATATATATATATATATATATTTTAACATGACATTACACATTAAAAATAATATTTACAAAAATATTCAGAAATATGTTGTGCCCCTATCAATCAATCATTTCGATGCAATTATTCAAAACAACTATACTAACAGCAGAAAGAACTGGATCAACAAATTTAGAAAAATGAAGAATGGACAAAAACTATTGATACTTAGCCTCAGTCAATGAAAAAGAGGAAACAACTGAGGATTTACTATCACTAAGGATAGTAGAGTTAGCCATCGACTGTTGCATCTGTTTTGGTTTGTAGCTCGGAGGAAAACCATACAACTTGAAAAACTTGTCAATTACATGACCAGTAATTTTACAATATTTACATACTAGTCTATCCTTCTTAGAAAAGAATTTAATAGATTTAACGCTATCAACATGAGAAGAAAATATATGAGAATCAATAGAGGACAAAGAGACAAAAGATATTTTGTGACGCCCCCAAATCTCCATGCACGGACACGGGAAAATCGAGCCGTCCGGATGATGACATCACGGGTCACCACCCTATCGACGTGTGTCAAGTGTGTGTATAAGCAACAAATATGCACGAGAAACACGCAGCGGATAGCAAAGTCAATAACTAAGTATCAAAATTTTTTTCTTGTTTAATATAAAGCTATTTAAAACATATAGAATAGAATATTACAAAACACAAATATAATATCAAAGCCAAGTAGAAAACATAAACTCCACTCAGAACTCTGGCGGAGCCGCATCCTCGAGCTCAGCCTCCTCTTCCTCCTCGAACTCTGCACCAAAATCTACGGAACCAAAAACAGTGCCGCAGGTAAGTAAACTCCAAACACCACTAGATAAAAACATATAAAACTCAAACAATATGCATAAAAGAAAAACCAATGCACATGTCCCATAAAACCATATTTTTTCCACGCACGCCAAAAAAACCCATTTGGCCCACAAAAACATATCCTTAAAACCAAGTCTCGCCATTATCCCAGATAATGGCCCAAACCACCATTTTCCCAGAAAATGGATCAGAAGCCTCGAAAACCAAACCTCTCCATTTTCCCAGAAAATGGCCCACATCTGAAAATTATAAAAACAATCCAATTATGCATGCACCATGATCTCCCCTAGGGATCATCCGCACACCCTGGCTCTGTGCCACATGGCAGGTAACGACTACGCATGTGACATCTAAACGAGCGATGCCCAGATTCGCGCCCCTTGCGTACCTGGCCAAGCCATCCTCTAGTCCCCGCCACTCTAGGGACCAAAGAGTCAACACGACAGCGTTACCGTATCGTGCGATCTGGTCGTCGCCCTGCGACAACCCAGGGGATGTCACTCAGTATTATCCACTCCCGAGTGACCAGAGGAGCTCCACCAAGATAATAACTCATCCCGGCTTGGGCTCGTGAGACACATGCTCCCAAAAACCATTTATGCCAATAAAACGGGATTTTCTCGATTAAAATAAAATGCATAAATATGCAATATGCAACGCACGCCTCATGGCACGAATAAGCAACCAAGTCACAAACAAACATAACCAAGCACTCCATCCTCAAACCATCCGACCCCCGAACTCCTCAGACTCAGTCCAGAATCAGTCAACCAACAGATAAATATTTATTGAATGAGCAAAATATATTTAAATTTAAAAGTAGAGTTTGAAAAATACTTACAGCGCTATATGGTATTTTTAAAAAGCTCACGGCGTTGCAAACGGCGGAAGGAAAGCAACGTAACAGTGAAATTTCACTGTGGCCGTGGGTTGTAAAATACCCACTTTTGAACAAGGACAAACCAAGGCTCGGTATTGATAGGGAATGGTCTAAGGATGTTTATGAAGCTAAAGGAAGTGGAGTTTGGCCATGGGTGGCGGCGAAAACGGCAGAGAAATGGCTGAAATGCCCAAAATGGAAACTAGCTCGTGGGAGCTATTCCGGTGACTATTAGAGGCCGAAAATGGGTGGGTTAGGACAGCAACGAGTCGGTGATGAAGTGGTGAAGAGGTGGTGGCCGGAGGTGGAGCGACGGCGGCAGATCGGAGCAAAAACCGTGCGGCTTGAAGGGCTTTTTCCGGCTAAACGGCGGCTCCGTTGGCGGTGAAAATTGGTGGGGTGGTTCACCGGAGGAAGGGGAAGAAAATGGTGGGGGTGGTGTGCTGCACGGTGGCCAGCAGCGGTGGTTCTGGGAGGTTGGACATGGACGGCGTGAGGGAGAGGAGAGAGAGAGAGAGAGAGAGAGAGAGAGAGAGAGAGAGAGAGAGAGAGAGAGAGAGAGAGAGAGAGACCGGGGGGGAATCGCGCGGGAGGGGAGGGAAAAAGGAAGAAAAAAGAAAAAAAAATAAAAAAAAAAAAGAAAGAAAAGAGAAAAAAGGGAAAAAGGAAAAAGAGAAAAGAAAAGATGGAGGGAAGAAATGAGGTCCAATCCTCACTCCGGAAAACAAAACAGATCCGCCGAAAACTAGATTAAAAACTGTAAAACAACTAAATAAATTAAACACCGCATCGAATATATAAAACCCAATTTAAAACGCAATAATTTAAAATAAATAAACCACTATATTAATTAAATTAAAAACAACCCTTCAGTGAAAATACACGTAAAAGCGGGTCATCACATATTTCATGTTGTTGTTCCTTTTGTATAACAAGAAAAAAAATTTTATTAAGAGGAAGCAGAGACTCCATAAGCAAAATTTGTGCACGAACAGGTACAAAGGTACAAAAGATTCATTCAATCTCATAAAAAATTGTAAAATATGTACCTGTTGAACATGGGAGTTCAACATTCGTACAGCACCACAAGAACAAGCAAGAATAGGCTTGTAATTAGAAAGTTCATTCCAAAAGCTCTTAAGACGAGTAAAATAATTACTCACCAAAAGATAACCATGAGTAAGAGAGAAAATCGATTTCTACAATTGAAAAATGTGAGGTCCATTTTCTTGAGAAATTCGTTCCCTAAGATCAGATGAAATCTCGCATGCAGTTACAATATACAAGATATTAAAAGAGATTTTAGTACGTACAAACAAAGTTTAAAATCCAAGATATCACCATATTGTTACATCAGAGCCATTGAGAAAGGAAAGAATCCGTTGGATCTGAAGGTTTAGGAAGAGATCTATTAACAAATCCAAGCTTGTTCTTCACAAAGAGAGCTATGGATATCGATCGAGACCACGCATGGTAGATTCTCCAAGAAGAGTCTGAGTGACCAAAAGGACACTAGGACTATTGCTAGGATCAAGAAAGTAATGAGAAATAGTATCCTCATAGATGGATTTGTAAGGAGCCATGGAAGCAATTCAATAAGACGAAAAAAAAAGGTCTGATACCATATAAAATGTAAAGAAATGTAAAAGAGGTACTCAGAAACCCTAGCAGAGCATAAGACGAAAGTGAAGAGTCTTCTAGAAGAAAGAAAAAGGAATCAAATTCAATTAATTGTCTATATATACATTAACTATCTATAGTACATTAGTAAAAACCTATACATGTGACTATTTAGTGATATCCAATAAACAAAAGAAATAAAAGAATAAAAATTAAGTCATGATACCACCTTCTCTGTGATACCCCGTTTTTACGTGTATTTTCACTGAATGAGTATTTTAATTTAATTAATATATTAGTTCTTTTATTTTAAATTATTGTATTTTAATTGGTTTTGTTTTAGTTTGATGTAGTGTTTAATTTATTTTAGTTATTTTATGATTTTTAAAATTGTTTTCGTCGGATCAGTTTTTGGACTCTGGAGGTGAGGATTGGACCTCATTTTTTTTTCCTCATCTTTTCTTTTTCTTTTCTCTTTTTTTTATTTTTCTCTTTTCCTTTTCTTTTTCTTTTCCTTCTTTTCTTTTTTTTTTCTTCTTTTTCTTTCTTCTTTCTTCCCTCTCCCGCGCGCTCGACCTCTCTCCCTCTCTCCCGTCACCGTCCAGCTCCTCAGCCTAAACCCGCTGCTCGCCAGCGACATGGCTGGCACCACCCACCCAGAAGGGAACCGGCCGGTGAACCTCCCCACCAAAAATCAGCCCCTCCCGTGCCGTCGTTAGCCAGCTAGAGCCCATCTAAGCTGCACGACTTTTGGCCATTTCCGACGCCGTCTTTTCACCACTTCATCCTCTACCTCTTGCCGTCCTAACCCACCCATTTTCGGCCCCGATCCGTTGCTGGAGCAGCTTCCACGAGATCAACTCCGATTTGCTCTTTTTCCACTTCTACCGCCATTTCCACCGCCACCCACGGCCAAAACTCACTTCCATTAGTTTCATAAACAACTCTAGACCATTCTCTATCAATTCCAAGTCTTGGTTTGTCCCCATTCGAAAGTGGGTAATTTACAACCCACGATCACAGTGTAAAATATACTGTTACGTTGTTTTTTCTCCGCCGTTTGCAACATCGTGATCCTTTAAAAAATACCTTATAGCGTTGTAAGTATTTTCCAAACTCTATTTTAGATTTAAATATATTTTTCTCTTACAATAAATTATTTAACTGGTTGGTTAATTCCGGACTGAGTCCGAGGAGTTGGGGGTCGGATGGATTGAGGACGGAGTTGCTTGGTTTTGTTGATTTTGTGTTTGGTTGGATAATTTGTATCTTGAGGTGTGCATTGCATGATGCATTCATGTGCATTTTGTTTTAAATTGAGAAAATCCGGTTTTATTTATGTAAATAGATTTTCGGGTGCGTGTGTATCGCAACCCCAAGCCGAGATGGGGTATTATCTCGGTGGAACTCTTTTGGTCACATGGGAGTGGATAATACTGAGTGACATCCCCTGGGTTGTCGCTAGGCGACGATCGGATCGCACGATATGGTAACGTTGTCGTGTAGACTCTGTGGTTCCTAGGCTGGCGGGGACTAGAGGATGGCTTAGTCCAGGTGCGCACCGAGCGTGAGTACTAGGCATCGCTCGTTTAGGTATCACACACGTAATCGGTACCTGCGGTGTGGCACAGAAGCTAGAGTGTGCGGATGATTCCTATGAGAGATCATGGTGCATGCAATAATTGGATCGGGTTTTTGGATTTTGGTTACGAGCCATTTTCTGGGAAAATGGCAAAGTTATGTTTGAGATTTTGTGATCCATTTTCTGAGAAAATTGTGGTTTCTTGATTTGGGCCATTATATAGGATAATGGCAATGACTAGTTTTAAAGGTTACATTTTGGGCCAAAATGGGATTTTGGCGTGCGTGAAAAAATGCAGTTTTATGGGTTATGTGCATTTGCATTTTTTCATGCATATTGTTGAGTTAATATGTTTTTATCTTGTGGCGTTTGAATCTTTACTTACCTGCGGCACCATTTTGGTACCGTAGATTTTGATGCAGAGATCGAAGAGTAGGAGGAGGCTGAACCCGAGGAGGCAGCTCCTTCGGAGTATTGATTTGGAGTTTATGCCTTATAGTTTGGTGTTGAAACAATATTTGTGTCTTGTAATATTTTGTTATGTATGTTTTGAACGGGTTTGTATTAAACATAGAAAAATTCTGGTACTTAGTTATATGACATTGTTTATCCGCTGCGTATTTTCTTTTACACACTTGTTGCATGTACACACACTTGGCACTTGGCGATAGGATGGTGACCCATGTTGTCATCATCCCGACGTCTCGATTTTCACGTGTCCGTACGTGGAACTTGGGGGCGTCACATTCCCTAACAGCAACAACAAAAACTAATAAAAAATTTAATTATTGAGTTGAAGATAAATTGAGACGAAAGTTAAATAAAATATTATTAAAATATATTTACTATTATTATTATTAAATTAAAAAAAATTAAATTATTATTATATTTTATTTATTAAAATTATAATGATAAAATGAGATAGATTGAGAGCCCCTTTCAATACAAACCAAGCCTAAGAGTCGTGCTACACCCATCAACTATCCCAAGAAGGCTAAATACTTTTTTTTATTTATTTTTTATATATCCTTATATATTTAACAAAAATTACAACATCATTTTAAAAATAAATAAATAAATAAATAATTTTACTTGTCATTTTCACATACTATACTTATTTTATTTATAACAAATATGTAATATATAGGTAATAAGTAAAATACTTTATTTAATTTTAAAAAATTAAATTAAATTAAATTAAAAAAAAATAATGAGTAACGTTCTTTTCCCAAAAAATAAACAACAAACAAGGACAGAAGAATAATGATTCTATCGTACGCAGGGTAAAAAAAGGTGTAGTAATATATTTTTGAATTCTGCTGAGACAAAACACACTACTGAGAAGCTGCTCGCAAGTATACTTTTTCCAAAAAACTCGTTGTTCCGTTTTGCTGGAGAGGAATCGTCATCTCCTCTCTCTTTTTATTTTTTATTTTTTTTCTGTTTTTCAGTTATTTATATCTAAGTATATTTATAAAGTAATTTTTTCTTGTAGATTTAGATTTTCTTATATCTATACTTTTCGATCATAAAAAGTCGACACACATCCTACCATAACGTTTCCCCATCATTGACTTATTGCGACGATGCAAAACCACATCCAATTTCTAAAATGTCGGCGAGTGAGCCTCATGCCAACTTTTTTCCATGCATAATCTTCAGGCATCGTCGTAGTCTGACAATTCCATTGCAGATTAGCCCGACCTTCTGATTAATCCAACCCTGACTCCATCCCACCGATGCCTAGCCCTCACGCACCACTCCAAATATACGGATTGACTGTCCTACTATTACAGATCTACTCTTTAATCTATCTGTATTTTTTCTTTAAGAAACGCTGCTAAGCGGTCCATCCGCTTTTCTTTAAAAAGCAGCCCTCCACTTAGAAGTTGCCACCTCAGCATTTTCACTAAACCGTTCCTACACTCATGCGCATGGGATTACATTCCTTCAGAAAGCTCTTTCAATTTCAGACAGATTTTGCCTCGCGCTCAAGCAATTCCAAACCACTCCCCGTACTACCAAAACCACCGCCGACAAGTTTACCGCCACCAGCATCCACCACCAACCAATTCACCACCACCGCTGACCAGTTCCTCCTTCACCGATTTCTCCCAATTTTAGCCCACCATTGTTGGCCGATTACCCACCGCGTCGAGAAAAAAGAAGGGTTTAAAATCGAGGGTTTAGAAGTAGCAAAGAGAGAAGAAGTGTTGGTTTTAGAAGGATTTTAAGGCTCTCTTCTAATCCTAACAGTTGATCGTTAGATTCTCATGATTGCTCGTCGACTTGATTTCAAAACCCTCTATGGAATAATACCTAGGCAACGGTCAAATAGCTTGATCGGCTTTCAGTCACTCGAAAATGGATGCCACCACCTGTTCGAACAAATTCTTAAGCCAAATACCGTCTTCATTAAACGTTCAATGCTCAACTATTTGCACAGAAACTTTCCATTTCAAGCTCTTGATATCTTCAAGAAGCAGTGTCAATTGGGTTTTGTCGGCAATGTTGATGAAGTTACTGTGGCGCTTGCTGTCAAGGCTTGTCACAAATATCTGAAACTCGATGTCCAAATCCACGGGTTTGCTGTTTTTTCTGGGTTTATTTGGTTCATTCTTTGATGAATATGTATTGTAAATCTAGACAGTTTGGAAAGACTTTATGTATCTTTGAGAAGCTAATCGAACCAGATATTGTTTCTTGGAATACCATGCTCTCGAGGTTCCCAAAGAGTGAGGATGCGTTGGCTTTTGCTCTTCGGATGAACTTCAATGGGAGTGTGTTTGATCCCGTGACTTATTCTACAGTTCTTGCATTTTGTTCAGACGACAAAGGTTTTCTCTTTGGATTGCGATTGTATTGGCTTGCAATCAAATTTAGATTTTATTGTGAAAGCTTTTGTTGGAAATGCACTTGCATCAATGTATTCAAGATGCGAGCAATTAATGAAATTAATAGTGGCTGAGTAATATTTCAAGGCAGGGAGGGGGGTGTCGTTCCGTTTGAGAGATGAGAACAGAGGGATCGCAGGTATTCATTGCAGCAGGAAATTGATTTTGTAGTCATATTTTAAAATAAACAATATTATTTTTATTGAAAAATAAACAATACTATTTTTATTGAAAAACAGTGCTACTTTTCAAAATGGACGATGATATATATATATATATGTCCTTCCAACTTATTGTCAACCGGTTTTACGATAAGGCAATAAAATTATTTTCCAATTTTATCAGTTTACAAGTAATAAAAGTGATAAAATCGTTTCTCTTTTACTATTTTATTTTAAATATTTTTTTAACATCCTTCAGTCATTAAAAAAATAAAAAATAAATATAACTTTATTAATAATTATTTATTTAACTATTAAGTAAGAAAATAAGTAAATATAAATAAAATACTCTTAACATTGAGAGAGTTAAATATTATTTCATTTTATAAAATTATAAAAAAATTAAATAATTATTTTATTATTTTTTAATACCTAAATTGTGAACCGGTGGTAACCAGTTGTTAAGCTACCATTATTCTTCTAAAATATCTCACGTGTTATAAAAAACGTTCGCGATGGTTACTCTGAGACAATGTTTCGAAATGTGCACCATCTACTGAAAAGAGTCCTTAATGTTTACATTTGCCCAAGCTAGTTATCATACTGGGAAGGGTTCAATTATGTGAACGCAAAGCTGAAACCGATACTGAAAATAATACAAGAAAATAAATTAAAAGACTGTCTCAAGGAGCTTCAGATGATCACCACATCAATCTTCACAAACAAGTCAGCCATGCCAACAGCACCTGATCCAAGCACGCCTCTAGCAAAAGACAAAGGCAAAAGACAAATAGGGTTAGTGTCAAGTCAAACAGGCAGCATATAAATGCCAAAAAAGAAAACGAAAGAAAGCACAAGAAAGAAAAAGAAAAAGAAAAAGGGTTGCCAGAACGCACGCCGGGTATGACAGAATCTGAGGTAGGAATTATATACTTCCCTTAAAAGTGATTCCTCCTACTTGCTTTCTGATTCGTTTTCTCCGTCAGATTCGAAGTGTATTTGAAGTATTGTAGTGGTTCCACAATGAGGAAGGAATGAGGCTGTCAGAGCATGACCTAGTTAGGGTTAGTATTACCTCTCTGATGTCTCTAACCAGAGCTAGATCATGCTGGCAGCTTCATTTTTTCCTTTGCGAACATCTCTTCCATGTCAACTCCCTTACATACATATCCATGCGAATCAATAACGAGAAAGTAGGCATTTCTAGAACAAGGCAAAGAGACAAGAAGAAGGATTTCTTGGATTCCATTGAAAGAGCAAAATAATTCAATGAAGAGATAAACATGCACATGCATCATCAGGAAAATAATTACTTCCCCCATTTCCTCTCGTGGGTAACTGAAAGAACAAGCAACAATTTCAAAGGAGCAAACGAAGAAGAGAACACTGCCTTTTAGAGGTAACACCGGTTCTCTATATGATAAGAGGTAAGATCGACCATTTACTGTAGTTTTAAAATTGAAAACTAGAAACGAAGAGAATTATCAATGATGAACGGTATATCGGAAGAAAAGAAAGTAGTAGTAATTATCATCCCGCCCTAGCAGTAAACCCAAGATGCCTTGCTTGTTCAAAGCCAAGGGTGTGATATTTATACAGGGAACTTTGAGACAGATGTTGAAGAGGAAGAAAAAGAGCATCATAAAGACATAGCCCACCTAGTGAAACAGTGAAATAAAGAAGAAGGACGACTGGCCGAGAAAGAAAGAGAGGATAAAGAGCACAGCTATGAGAAATAGATGAATAATTAGATGGTGTTAGGGGTCACAAGTGGCTGTAGTCTAGGGCGGCCTGGCAGGGAAAGTGTGGGGAGAGGGGGGACTCTGAGGCTCTGCGGCTCTGCCGCCTGTGGCACTCTGAGCGCGCTTTCTCATGCACAGTCCTAAGGGTGGTAGGCTGACGAGTAGAGGAACGTAGGGTCGTACAGAGAGAATTCAAAAATGACTACCGTTTCTACTGATAAGGGCATAAGAGGGCACACTGCGTTGCAATTATTGGGGTGCAAAATACCTTTATTTTTAGAAGTTTAATGCATTTTTTTGGGATCAGTTGTCAATTCAATGTTACGGATTTGATTTTGATGCTGCGTCACAGACATCATGGCCGTTACCGTGAGCACCAGGTCAAAGGAGCACAATCGTGTGAAAGCAACATAATAGTACCAACTTTTATCCACATGAATAGATAAGAATTCTGATTATCAAAAAAAAAAAAAAAAAAATAGAATAGATAAGAATTCGGGGGTCTGAAATCCCCAATTCTCAAACTGGGTGACAAAATTCATTTAAATTTTAAACCCAGATAGGATTGTAATTCGTACGGTCCAATCGATCTTGGAGGAAAAATCTCGAACGGGACTGATCTTTTTGGTCTTAAAAAATCTGGACCCGACAAGGCGTTTGGATCGACCGGATCATTTTGGTTCGGTCCGAAGTGTTTCGATTCAAGCCATTTTTTCTTTTTATTTTTTTTCGTCTTACACAAAAATGATACAAAATGATAGAAAAATTCAAATGAATGATATATAACTTAAGTTGTCTAACTAAGTATTTATATAATAAATTATTAATATTTTTTTGTATAAAACTTAATAATGTTAATGTTAATCTTAAACCCCATATGAGGTTGAGAACTTACTTTGGACTGTTTGATTATATTTTTAAAATGTCAAAACTGACCTTTGCATATATAAGCGTGGTGGTACTAGAGTCACCCATTCTTGAGGCGGCAAATTGCTTGGAATTACCACACATGGCTCTGCAATTTTTGTTCAACTAAGGAGCTGTAGCAGGGGTACTATGGTGAAATCAATATCTGTTGTAGGGACATTTCAGTTCAATATGGGATCTGTATGACTGAAAAATAAAGATAAGACGAAAAATTATAATAGGACGGAAAATGAATAAAAGAAAAAACGAAGATAAGACAAAAACCTCCCCGAACATATTTTCCCTATCAAACTTCCACTCCTGAGCAAAGGCACATCTTGTATCCAAGCTTCACATGCATTATGAGTTTAAGCATCTAGTTCGGTTCATATGGCTTAATTACAATAATACCCCCAACATGATACCAAGCAAACCAATTAACCCACTCGATTTGCTCGATAATATCCTCAGCAGAATCATGAGTTCCTGAGAGACAAAAGAAATATGGAACTAGGCAACTGAACAACTTTAAGTAAACCAAGCAAGTATGCTCGGAATTTATGAGCACTATACAAACTTTCAAACCCAAGCTCCCGAGTGACAAAGATATCACTCCAGATGCATACACTTATCTACGACCCACATTCAAGCAAGTTTGGTAATACCAAGCTAGCTCCATAAAAATCTAGGACCCGAGTTTGCGAACACTCCCGAAAAGAGCCCGTCTTTCTTCAAAACCCTGCTCTCCCTCCCCTTTAACCTCAGTTCCTTTTCCTTACTAGTTAATTGGCATATGAACCTTTTTTTTTTTTTTCTTTTCTTTTCTTGTTTTATCTTCCTTGAGGCTCAAGGATGGTGGAGTGGAAAGATTCAATCTCACCCTTCTCCTCCCTCATTGCATATTTTTCTCTCTTACTTTTTTCTTATCATCTTGTAGAAACTTTAGTTTTTCAGCTATTTCCGACTACTACATTAACTTATTAGCTAGCTAGTTAAAAAGAAGAGATAATTTGTGATGGATTATATGTGACGAAAATAACTATATATTTATAACCATAATAGACTTATTTTGACAAAAACTATTTATTTTTTATAAAAAATAATTAATCATAACTGAACAATTTTCTTATAATGCGCTAATTAACCATATGTGTGTGAGGGCCATAATACACCGTCTTAGTTGGCAGTCCATTTTGAAAGAAATTTGTCTCATTTCCATCTCTCTCTACTTTTCTGGGTTCTTAAAAACAACCAACAACCTACATAATACATAATTAACATATTTAATAACATCAATCTCGCCTCTTGTACTCCCTACTCTCCGCCACAATTTTACCTCACATATAAATCACTCGAACTTAGAGAACCAATTGCTTTAAGCCTTTGGATCAAATTAAAATAATCCTATGTAAGATAAATTACATAATTCGGCATTCCTTTTGTCTCAGTTTATCTCTAGATCAATCAGTACAATCCTCTTGTATTACTTCTTTCTCATTTATATAATGTTTGAATATTGCCAAAAAATAAAAACAAGAATTATATTGATATTTTGTTTCAAATAACACACTTGTGTTGAATAAATAAATAAATAATACATACAAGCCATTTTTATAAATTTCCTTTAAATTGGAGGCATTTTTATAAAATCGTATAATTATCTTAAATTTATTTTATAAAAATAGCATTAATTTCTAGACATGGTTATGAAAAGAGATAAAAATAAAAAAATTATTGTATCTCTATCATTTCTTCAATAAATATTTTAATTTTTAGTTAAATGAAGATTCGAACATTGGGTCGAGCAAGAGACCTTGCCACCTAGGTGAACACACCAGGAAAAAAAGTACATACTAGGTCTGGGCGAGCACTATGTTGAACAAAAGTAGTCACTACCCCCATGGTGTGCACCATAGAAAGTGAATGAAGGATGGAAAAATAATGGTAGGACAAAAAATGAATCTAGGACAAAAATATGAGGTAGGACGGAAAAATAAAGTTAGGATAGAAAATGAAAATAGGACGAAAAATGATGTTATGATGGAAAAATGTAGGTAGGATAGAAACATGAAGCTCAAATGGAAAAATAGAGGAGGGAAAATTGATAGTAGGAAGGAAAAATAACCTATCCCCTGTTGCAAGCAAAAGTGTTTGCCTCATCCTCCGACAAGTAATATGCTAATCAAAATTGTTCATCACCCCATGGGCAAGCACCATGTTGATCAAAAGCACTTTTCCCTCAAGGAGGCAAGCAAAGCTTTCACCCCACAGGTGACCAAAATGGTCGTTAGCAAGGCGAGTGAAGGGTGACTAAATCTAGGGGGGGGAGTGTAGAGTACTCACACCTGTGGAAATCAAAGTGTGCTCGTATCCAATGGCCGCATTGAGGAAAACAACTATAGCTCATACTCTAGGTTGGTAATAGTGCTCACCTAGTGGTAGCGAGGAAAAGTGATCGTTTGCATGTCACAAGAAGTGCTTGGTTTGGGCAACAACTAGTTGATCAAAAGTGCCTGTCACCCTCGTTGGCGAGCTCTCTGTTGATGAACAATGCTCGGCACCCAGAGGAAACACTGATCGGATAATGTGGGAACTCAGCTCCCAAGCATACCAAATTGTCAACAATATTATCTGACCTCCAATCAAATTACTTGAATGACTTGGGGTTTTCAACCTTGGATTAAATTGGTCAAATTACGTGGCGAGCAACAACATCTTGCATCCAGGAGCGAGCAAAGTGCAACAACATCTTGCACCCAGAGGCAATCACTTTGCTCGCATCCTAGCAGATTGCTCTAACCTCATTTCAGAATCACGACAACAACAACACTACAACCAAAAATCATCATGTCAAAACCATCAAATTGATGATCAAATACCTAAACAAAATCTCAATTTTAAAACCATTGAGCAAATGATAGAAATACCCACTAGAAATCTCCATGTCGGACTCATGGCAACAACATCGCCTTGGGTCTCTAGTGCAGAAGTGAAGATTATTCTGGTTGCTCTATATTTCCATCTCTACCATGGCCATGGGTTGCATAGTGGTCAAATTTGGTCACATCGACATTATCCTCCAGCTCTATCGTGGCTCGCAACATGGTTGAAAACAAACATGGCTTTGCAATTTCTTTAGAGAAGAAAAACACTAAAGTAGGAGGAGAAAAGAAAGAATAAAAGAATGAAGAACAATAAGATGGTAGATGGGTGGGGAGTGCGAGAGAAGATGATAATGAAGCAGGTTTTGGAGATTTTTGGTTGTCGACTAGTTTGATTTGGATCAGGGTTATTTTTGTTTAATTCGATTTGTTGTAAGGATATTTTAGTCAATTCAAATATGTGGTATAGGCATCTTAGTCTAAACCAAGTCTTCAAGAGGAGCACTTTGACTAGATCACCATCTATAGCAAGGGCATTTTAGTCCAACTTGAGATTTATAGAAAACATAATGGTCCAATTTATCACATAAATTCTTACATTGTAGGTTTTAAAGTCGCTCTTTTATTATAGATAGATAACGGTCTTAGAGTATTAGTAGTGGGCTTAACAAAGTTAAAATTTGGCCAACATTTGATTATGAAGCATAAAAAGGGATTTTAGTGGACTCAACAAAACTACAGTAATTTCAACTTTCATCAATTCCACTAGTCAAATCTGTTGAACCCCATTTGTTGGCCAAATATTATTTTGGCATAAAAAACTCCCTCTCCCTCTTGCTTTTTGATTTACCTACTGCATTTCCTAATTTTTGTTTCTTAAACATATCTAAGCATTTGTGTAGCTTTTTATTTTAATTTGCATCTATACAACACTTGAGAAAATATGACCGTTGAAAAAATATATCAGTTGAAAAAATATGACCATTATAAAAAAAAAAAAAAAAGATTGTTAGAAAATTTTATCCATTAGAATAATATGAACGTTTAAAAATTAATTTATAATTTTTTAGTAACAAATAAATATTTAAATTACAACTAAAATTAAAATAAATAAAAATGTCAAAATCAATATTTTAATATAACATTAATAGATTTATTAAGTCTGTTATTTGATGTTGTTAAAAAATAACTAATTAAATTTATAAAAGTAAATTTTGTAATTAAATTTTAGCCAAACTTTCTTGGGTCGAGAAACACAAGCCGCGACCTTTGATGCAGCGTGAATGATCATCACCAGGCTTGGGCGCGATGCAAGTAGCACTTAGGTCATGCTGTGTCTAAATTATTTTATTTATCTTTTAAAACTCTTTTGTAATCCTCTTATACAATAGTCGATGCCATCTATTTATGGGTGTTGAAGAAAGATTTTAACGGATTATTAACAATATATTAAGAAACGCATATTGATTTGATTAAAATGAAATTTCTAAGTTAAAATACATGAATTTATATGAGTAGAAGATAGAGAGAAGTGTTACCGTTACAAAAAAATATCTTATAAAAATAAATTAAAAAATTAACATAACTTAGATATAATACGATAGATTTAGGCCTAATTTGAATTTAAAGATAAGATGACATGATTTTAGATAAAAAATAAAAATTGAATAAAATATTATTAAATTATTAATATTTTTATCTTAAAATTTAAAAAAATTGAATTAAGATTTAAAAAAGTTAAATTGTTTATTATATTTTATGTAAAAATTTGATGAGATTACAAATTACAATGATGAGATAAACTGAATTTTTTTTTGAATCCAAACATGGCTTTAGTTTATAATAAAACAATAATATAATCTAATATATGATATTAAATTATATTAATTTATAGAATTAGTTTTATAAAATTTAATGGTGACTATTAAAGCAAGAAGTTAAAAATTAACTTTTGTAATATTTTACTCGTTTGAAATATGGAAGCTGACCTTTGCATATCTGGGCGGTTCATTTGGAAGGCTAGAGCGATAGAGTGGACATGAGGTTAGTTAGCAGATACAAAAACAGAGGTGGTATAAGTAGTACATGTAGTCTGCCGCCCATAAATGTGAGTAGATAGATGCCTGAAGAAGGACTGCTTCGCTGTAAATGGCCATTTTAGAGTGGTCCTCTCTCTGGCTAGTTGGTACTCTTGACAACATTACAGTTCCTGAAGAAGATAAAAGAGAAATTGAAACCTCTTTGTTTCTCGCTCTCTGTATCTCGGTATGCGAAGGACTTGTTTGTATGCTAAGAAGATATTAGAATATATATTTTTAATATTATTTTTATTTTAAATTTAATAATTTATTTTATTTTTATACAAATTTGTATGATTAAAAAAAATTATAATAATAAAATAAAAATAATTGTGGAAAGAAACAAATACTCAGCCTCTCAAAACGGCAGACAAGGACATGTTAGCAGTTAGTCACCTGCAGAAATATACAACAGAGCCCAGAGATCAGAGATTTCAGAATATTGCGCGCCTTCACATGCATGTTTAGATCCCAACCATCTTTTCAAGGGAATCATCCCCAACTATATATTATATAAATGTATATATATAATTATTTGCCTTCTTGAATCTTGATTAACAGGTACGTACTAATTCAATTCCAACAAACATAATATATATATATACATACATACATGGTAAACAAAAAGGGGAAATTAATTAAGAGAAAAAATTGATTATCAATGTGGACAATATAGGGCAGGCAGAATTAGTTGGACACGATCGAGTACGTACAGTCACATTACAAGAAATGGTCCATCGACTGAGGTTACAAATATTAACGTTTTATTACTAACTTAAATCAGGTCTTCTATTACATGTATTTTCTTATTTTTTATTAGAGAATAAGAAAATTTCAGCAACACCAAATCAATATCTAAGAATAAATTTTTAAAAATATGGTGAGATTTTATTCCGACATTATTTCTTAAGATTTATGACTTGATAAATGTTTGTAATGCTTCCTTAATTGTTAATATTGATGTCCATAAAAAAAATATCTAAAAATAAAAGGCAAATAAAAAAATGATAAAAAATCAATACAGAGAAAATCCCCTTGGGTTTTCAATTTTTCAATTATTCTATTTTCAAGTTATTTTTTATTTTCAAATAAATCGTGAACCCGATCTGTCCGCATCATCTGACTCAATCTGCCTGCATTATACCGGGTTAACGCAAATATCAGTTTCAACGCAATGGATATCGATTCAACCATGCAAACTGATTAGAATTGATAAAATATAAGAGTAATGCTACATACAGTCACTTTTGCGTACTCCCTGCGCACTCTACTGATATGATTGGCTGGATTAATTTTTTTTTTAATATCCAACCAATCATATCACTGGAGTGCACAAAAGAGTGCACAAAAATGACTGTACTTAGAATTTTTGAAAATATAAAGGGCGCTGCTACAGCAACCGTTGTATCTTCCCGTTTTCGGTTCCCGCTTGACGTGGAATGCCACGTTGCTTTTATTTTATTGCCTCATTTACTTCTTCCCGCTGGATGAAAAAAATACCCCCCAAACCCCTCCCCGTCAGATCTTTTTCGGCAGAAGAGACCCATTTCCGGCGTTCTTTGTTGCGGCTCTCCTCCGTCTGACCTCCATCCGTGAGGTATATTTCTTTCCTTCTCTTCTCTGTTCTTTTTGGATTTTGCATGGTCTGTTTGGATGGGTAGAAAGTGGAGGAAAAAAAAAATTTGAACCGAAGCAATCATGAATAGATCCAGCAGAGTGCATTCCTTTCTCATTATTTGTAACACTTCAAACTTCACCTATAGCAGCAAACAAGGCTGGCTCGCAGGAGCTCTGCCCCATTTACACTTCAGACTTTGCCTATAGCATCTGAAACCTTGTAGAAACTAAGGTTTCAATTCGAATAGGGGGCACTATTTACACTTTGCCATTTTCCCATCGTCATGCTTCATACATATGACCAAAACTTTTTATATTGCAAGAAATAAAATTCACACTGTCCATAAATATTAATAGAAATTAACATCTTGATTCACCCCGAAAATTACAATAGATCCCAACTAACAAAAAGAAAAAGACCGAAAAAAGTAAAGAAAAAAAGCAGGTTAGTGGTGGATCTCACTCCATTATACCTCTGTTCTTTATCTTCACTCAATCATGTTTGTCTTCACTCCATTTCGAGATGCAAGGAGAGGAGAGGGAGAAGAAGGCAGCGTGTTTTTGGGAGGTAGAAGAAGCTGAGTTTTCGAGAAGAATAAGTTAGGGTTTTCGAGATGTAGGGAGAGGAGAGGGAGGAGAAGGTGGAGATCACTTTTCGATAAGAAGGGAGAGAAAAGGGAGATGCAGTGATGGCATTTTTTATTCTATTAAGTCAGCCACCTGGATGCCACATCAAGCGGTAAGCACAAACGGGAAGTTCAAGCGGTGGTTATAGCATTTTCCAAATATAAATGAGTAGAAAATTGAAACGGAAAAATCACACATACAATGCATCGAACTTCAGGACTTGATAAGAATAGAGGAGTTTCTATTTTTTGATCCATTCGGGATTCATCCACTTCAATACATCGAACTGCCTTGCAGCTATCTTCAGATTTCTCATCATCTATTCTGACAGTCCTCCCCAACCCTCATACGATCAGGTTTGGAATACTTGATATCCTGCAAAAAATTGTCTTCAAGATTCTTGGCAAACTGTTGGTAATGCTTATTGTAATCGAGTCTACAAGTTCTAGGACTTACTTGGTCGAAACAAGGATTGGCTAGTTCTGATGGTTCTAATACAGGATATTTATTAATTCTTGAAACCTAATCTTCTCTAGTTAATTGGCTTCTATTCTTAGCCCAAGCACGAGTCTAGTCTAGACTCCTGCACATCGTGCATTTGAGATTGGGAGAGGGAAGGCTCAGGAGACAGGTTCGGGAAATGAGGAAGCTTTGGGAAAGACAAATCTTCGTACCTTCATATCTCCCACCACCATCACCAACCAGACCAAAAATCTTCGAGAAACAAACATGTACCTTTTAGATCTTTAGAAAGCATCTAAAAGATCCCTTTGTTTTTTTTTTCTTTGTAGAAGATCTTTTGTTTAGTCAATGCCGCTGGTATTTTCTTTTGGATTTTTATTAACGTTAGTTTCTGATATGATGATAATGAGGAGAAGCAGCACTATTAAATAGTTGTTGTGAAGTAGGGAGATGGAGATCTGATAGTGGTGTGATCTGAGGATAGAGAGGAAAGAAAAAGTGGGAAATGAAAGAAATAGAGATGATTTGCAATCTAGAGACATGTGCAGGTGCAGCTGTATAATACTTTATTCTAATTAATATAAATGAAAAAAAATAACCCAATTCAACTGCTTGTTTGGGTTGGGTCTAGTTTGACTACTTAGCGAGTCGGGTCTAAAATTAGTTCATACTGGTCGAGTTGCAGGCCTAATGACATGTCTCATTCTTTATGAAAAAACATAGGAGGTTGATATATTAATTTCAAGTTATTCTCATTTATGACGTTAAGGGGATGTTTGGATAGTGAATTGAGATTAAATGAAAGATGAGAATTGAATAAAATATTATTAGAATATTATTTTTTTAATATTATTTTTGTTCAGGGATTTGAAAAAGTTGAATTATTTGTTGTATTTAGTATGAGAGTTTGAAAAAATTGTAATGAATAGATGAGATGAGTTGAGAAACTATTTCAATCCAAACAACCCCTAACAGTGCAGTAAACAATAAAAATTTTGGTGTTCTTTGTGTAGATCCCATGATAAACACCCTGTCTCTAGAATGACTTTTCTCATTTTATATACTTACTATTGGAAAATCTTATTTTAAAGTTGAAAAGAATTCTATGAATGTGTACATGATGAAATAACTTTCTTTTGAGCCAAATTATATCTAGGTAGAGGATGGCAAAGAGCTTGAATTTCTGAGCTTGATCAAGTGGAATATGGAGCTCCTTCTGGAGATGGGTGATTGCATATATCCATTCAGTTATGGACCAATCAACAATTTTGGAGGTATAGATGGCACATAAGGATTCAGTCCAAGGATTTGGGTGAAAGGGCAACAGAAAGGGCAACAGAGAAAAAAGTGTTCTTAGATTTTCTAGCTTTAGTTACATAATAGGCATGTCTATTGGTTAGGGTCACAGACGTATTTCAATTTAGTTACTGTGATTGGGGATGGGTGGTTTGTGTGATTTTGTGTTTCTAGCTTGGAAGCAAAGTTAACTGTAAAGTTCTCATATAGGTACTTAAGCCAGAACTTGTATGTTTTGCTTAAGTAGTTGAGAAGGGGATTTGGAGGATATTTTTTATTATGTGTAGGTCAAAGCTTTCATGGAGCAGATGTAGGTTCTAGAGCCTAGGGTTTGATATGGTGGGTTGTTGACCCACACGATAGTTGGGACCGAGGTTCGATGCCAATGTTTGCAGGGTTTGAAGTCATGTTGTAGGGGGATCCATGGATTGGTCCACACCTTTGTGTTTTGTGCTTATAGATCAACATATGCCTTTAGATAGGAGATCTCTAGTGTTTGGAATGCCTTTCTAGATCCAAGAGTTTCATTGCCTTTTTGTGGCTTGTAGAAGAGTGGTTTGGGATTGGTATTTGTTGTAAATGAGAGTGATCCATGATCTTGTAGGGTTGGCTTGGAGACTCCATGTGAGGATTATGCCTAACCGAGGGAAGTAACCCCCTCGCACGAGCAAAATGCTAGCAACTAGGAGGTAGTCGGGCAGGCAATGTGCAACCAAGGTGGAAGTAAGAAAAGCAGCATATTGTGGAGAGTTTGGCAGATGTGGGACATCATAGGGAGATGAAGGAAGGTTCATCCGATACCAGACGAGCAAATGATGTGTTGATCATACAAAAGGAGAGCAAAGGGCAAGGACAAGCCTGATGTAGAATTGGGAGCACTTTGAGATAGCATGGCAAACCTCAGGAGGCAGTAGATGTCATTCCCAAGGCCCATATTTCATCAGAAGGCACAACAGGAGCATGCTTGGGAGGAAGGAATCTGTACTTGCAAGCCACATCGTCTGGACTTAGAAGTAAGGACAAACACCACGTGGGAGACTCTCATAAGGAGGGAGACTATAAAATTGGGCCCAAGTAGGTTGTAGGGACGTGTACACCTTGTCTCATTAGTCACTCGGTTCATACCATTTTAAGTTCAGAGAATAAATGGATAGCCATGATCAAAGGTCTCTCATTCAAGCAAGACAGAGGTTAGAAAAAACATCAAGTTTCATCAAGATTGTAACTAGCAGTCCTGCCATATAAAAATCAATGGACGATAGTTAACATACCACTTTAGATATCCTAAAGGACTTCAACTCTTTTCTTCTTTTCTATCCAAAGGCTTTAAGGATGCCAAAAGCTCAAAGTCTTCGTCAACCCAAGTATTGTCACTCCAGTGGAGGCATTAGTACTTAGAATACTATCCATGTAGCTTCACTGCTACAACCATACTAAAAATGTGGGGTACATGCTTATGGGTATGTTCAGGATTTGCATATTCTACTTGTTATCTCCTTCACTCATGAAAGAGCATACTTTTCTCATTATATTTATATAATAGTTTAATGATGTGATTTCTTGATCTGATTTAACTTGATATGCTTTCAATGTGCTTTGTACTTATGGGATCAAGTTGATAATTTTTCGTATCATTCCCGAGTGGCATGTTGCCATGAGTTTCATACGGGTAAATGGATTCTTCATGATGATTGGGGTGGGGCATTTATGTATTGGCTTCACTTGATACTGTGGATAAAGAGAATAATCACGATAATCAAGTGGAATGTCCTTTGTTGTGGTTTGATGGAGGTATTTCACATGTTGACTGGGTAGAGAGATTCCCTATGTCAAATAGGTGGAGTGATTCCCTTTGGATTTTGGTGAATGTGTTCACATGTTGACCAGGTAAAGAGATTCCCCTTGTCGAATAGATGAAGTGGTTCCCAGTACTTGATGATACTTATTCATATATATGTTTTGCTATGAGTATGATTCCTCACCATACTAATGAATATATGTATTGTTTTGCTTAGGTGATTCTTTGCCATGCTTAAAATATGTGTTCTAATCTTATTTTGCATGAATTGATGCATATTCACTGTCATTGTCTTTCATTTTTTGTACTGTCATGGGTTTTGCCCTACTAAGGTTTCTTTGAAATGTCACTATGGTGGTTTCATTCTTCAGAGCCGTAGACCTTGATACAAATATAGTCTAGGAAGATTTCCCAAAGGAAGATAGACCATCCTAGCTTGAAGAGTAATAATGGAGGCTTGTATCCATTTAGTTTTATGATTTGTAAATTAAGACGTTCATTGTAGTTGGGCGACAAGGGTCACTGTATTTTGATATAAGTGATGACCTTATGATCGTGTGTAACTATATTTGGGATGAAGTGATAGTGACATATGCATGCTATTATTTTTAAAGAGTATTGTTCTACTTCTCTGGTACTATTAGATTAGCCTTTGACTAATCTCCATACAAATTTTGTTGCGACTTACTATGACTCACGGGTGCTTTACATATGTTCACACATCTTTCTTGTGAATGAGATGGATATAGCCAACCAGCAAGCATCTGAAGTAGTGCGGTTCCTTGCCAAAGAACTACTGAGGGCTAGGGGCGCTACATTTCAAGTAAGTTTGGCTATTGGGGTATAGTTAATTTTTTTTTTTTTTTTTTTTTTTTGGTTCTTATTATAAATTTGTCAATGTTTCTAGGAAGACATAGGCAGACCAGGATTTTTAGGTGAAGTTTTAGGTTTTTCTTCTTTAAAGTCCTAGTAGATCTTTTTGTAGATTGTTGATAAGGGAAGGTCGGGTTTGAGGTCGTCAAAATATCTTGGAAGTATTGTGAGAAGGCCTAGCTAATTTTGGTTTTATCTAGTGACCAATTTCCCAGAGGAGTTTTGAGGAGGTAGATTGCATTTCATCTTCTTCAAGTTGTGGTACTTTTATGGAAGAATTTAGTGTTCAGGTGTGCCAAAAAGATATTCTTGAATTTTGTTTTCACAGAGTTTCAAGTCTCTTTTTCTGTTCATAAAGGTTGATTTTGAGAGGTCAAGTTCCGAGTCCAAATTCCTCAAATTTGAGTAGTCTTGAGAGAATGATGTTCATACCTGCAGTATCCAAGAGAATGGCATTACGTCAAAGGATGTCGCAAGGAAGTGTATAACAACTGTGTTTGGGTAGAATTGGGGCCAAGTAGAGTTAGCAATAACTTTGCCCAATCTTTCTCTTATGTTTGCCTTCCTGATGCAGCCATTAGACTAGGTGCATCAATTTCCACTAAAATTGACATCTATTAGACCATTTGTGTAGATGAAGTGGTGAAGGCCACTTGACTAGCTTGTATTAATGACCCACTTTTGTCATGCAGTGAGGTTATTGAGTTCTTTCATCTAATAGTAATCCATGATCCTTGGTGTAGGCTTATTGAGTTGGTAAGGGTATGCCAAAGGAGTTTTTTTCGATGGAGCGAAGTGGACCCATATACCAAGTTGAGAAAACATAATTCATCACTAGAGTTCAAATACATCAAAAGAATAAAAATATTAGAGCACAGAAATAAAGGATTGAACTTAAAGCTTGGGTGCCAACACACGGCTAACCCACGTTTGGTCTCATCAGCAAGGAACAAACAAAAAACAAGATTTTTTCTTTAGAAAATGCATGTTTGTTACTCAAGAAAAATAATCATTAATGATTAAGCATGAACGATTTATGATTAAAGCTTTCACAAATCTATTTAAATATTACAGGGACTCTTCAAGCATTCACTGTATTCGAAAATCACAATGAACCAAGATAAAGATATAGATAATCAAAATATCTAATAATAAAATCATTTAATCGATCAAGCTCACAAAATAGATTTTATGTTGATCTAAAAATAATGTTTAAATTATTAAACTTCACCTTTAACCTTAGTATAAAAATTTAGCTAACCATGTTCATCACAAGTGCTATAGAAATTATATAAATATTCTCCATTAGAAAACTAAAATAAAACACAAATACTAGAAAACAACTTAAAAACAATAAAATCTGAAACCTAGCCGAAAATCAAATCCCGTCAAACGAAAATCTAAGTATAACAAAAGCAAAACAAATAACTAGCTGCCGAATGAAAACTGAAAATGAAACGGAAAGAAAAAAAAACAATAAAACACGAGAGTTCCATCCAAACGAAAAGGACTCCCCTACCCGTACTGTCTGCTATCCTTCGAAGGCCACGATCTGCCTTGCTGCTGCGCTTTCGTCCGTAACTCCAGAAGCCAGGAAAATGAAACTCTCCTAACGGAAGAAACCAACGCTAAAGTCCCTGCCTCTCTCTCCCTCTTGCTGAATTCCTTTCTCTCCTCACGGAAGCTCAGACCAGCCTTCAGTTTTTTAGTGCTCCATTCAGCTTTCTCCTCCTACAAACTTATACTCTACCACTGAACCATGCTGAAACAATTGAACATCAAGCCTAAACAGTCTCCGCTAGTTCTCTATTTTCTTTCTCTAAAAACAGAGCATCACAGTCTGGTTTTTACTCTATTCCAAAAGCACCCTGTAAGTCTTTCTCAGCTTTACGTAAGACCCGAATAGAAGTCTCCTCTCACCAGTTCTCTGCTTCTGTGTTTTTATTATCTTTTTTTCTTCCATCTCGCTCCAACGTTCTTACTCTCTTTTTTTTTCTCTGGTTTTCCGTAAAACTCCCATCCTTTACGTAAAAACCTTTTTTCATTTCCCTCTCCGTTTCAGGCCTTCATTTTTACCTCCAAGACCAGAACTCTTCTTTTTTCTTTTTTTTCGTTTGATCTCCGTCCCAGTGTACCCTTTTTTTTCCCTCTTCGTAAGCCTTTTTTTTTTCCTTCCCTTTGTAAGCTTTTTTTTTTTTTTTTTTCTTCCCTTCGTAAGCCTTTTTTTTCTTCTTATGTAAAACCCGCCCCCCTTATCAGCTCTCACTTCTGTCTTTTTTCTAAGAAAACAATGCCCACCTTTCGTTAGTCTTTGCCATAATCTAGCTTCTTTTTTTTTTTTCAAACCTTTGCAGTAATTCAGCCCCCTTATATGACTTTAACGTTGCTTGTGCTGTCCACAGAAAACCATTTTCATTTTTAGGTAAAATCCACTTTCAACTTGCCTCCGTGATTCATTCTTACCGAAAATTATTTTACGTTCAAAGTCATCTTTGTGTTTATTTTTTCAGCTGCCCAAGTACACTGGCTCCTTCATTCTCTGTCTTATCTTCTGTATGTTTTTTTGTATTTCCTCTCAATTAGCATGTGATTTTGGTCAAATGTTTCAACTGAATCCCATGTGAATTTTATTTAAGCTGAAAATAAGGAGAGAAAAATAACACTAAAAAATAAATTAAAAGAAAAATAAATTATCAAAAATATGTCATATATGTGAGGAAATATTGTCCAATTAAATCATAGTTATAAAATTAAGCATAAACATGATATCAATCAATTAAAAATCACAACTCGTATTTATGCTTATTAACCATTTTTACATCTAAAACTAATAATAATATCACGAAGAATTTAAAATATATTAGTTTTAAATATATAAAATATACAATATTTTAACTCAATCACACCCCCAACTAGCTTTTTGCTAATCCTTGAGCAAAATAATGAAAATTGATTGAGATGGACATTGTATAAAGCTCGAAATTCAAACCAAAGCAATCAAACATAATTCTGAATTCTCACAAAAAATCGATTCGTGACTACTCAACACCAGAAGTTGTATCCACAAGGAAAGTCTCAACAATTGTTCACATAAAATTGGGGCAAATGTCTTAGAATTCAGATATTTGTATGTGGCTAAACCTCTGTGTGTTCCTCATTAATAAGCATGGTTTATCATAGGATTTGTTAATCTTAAGATTAATCATTATTGATTCTAACTACCTCAAAGCCTAAGGGACTAGCAGTTTTCACGCCGACTCTATTCAAAGGTTGAACACTCAACCCCCAAAGTTTTGGATAACTGTTTCTAGCACTTTATTTAGGAAAACTTACATGATTTCATCCTTTTTTTTTCTTTTTTTCCTTTCTTTCTTCTTTTTCTTCTTCCTTTTTATTTTTTTTTTTATTTTTTAAGGCTCGGTAGTCTTGCAGTTTACTTCTCCTGTTTTAAATCGATGAACATTAATGAGGAACACTACAAGTGTAAGCATGTGCAAGATGTTCTTTCAAAACTTGCCCTTCATTATATATAAATCATACTAATTCTCATTTCTGTAAATATCGCATCCCGATGTTTTCAGTCACTTTTCAACAAAATATGATGCATCATAAGGCATGCTCTATGCTTAGGGTTGAAAATAAATCTTCACAAAATAATTCTGCTCAACTACTCCACCAAGATGCTCAAATCTCACAAAAATGGTGGGAATGTGTGCTAATCATTTATGTTTCAATGTACCTCACAACAATTTTTTATTTATTTATTTTTTGTACTACTAACACATTTTTAAGAGAAAACCCTCCCTTGAACTATATGTGACATTGTCCTCAATGTTCAACAAATAAATGTTCGATGGTGTATGCTATACAGGCATGAATTGAAGCAAGATAAACACTGCAGAACATATATTGAAACGAAAATGATTAAACAGAGAGGAAAAAAGTCACCTGAGATATTCAAGTGCACATAAGGAGTAGATTTATGTCAAAGTTGGAAGACACAAAAAGCAAAAGAAAGAAAAATGAAACAAACAAATACGGTATATACAATGAGGAATCAGAAATTAATTATGATAAGCAGGATCCTCCAGAGTAGTGGACACAATCTCTAGAGTAAAATCACCCAAAAATGATTTCAACTTTTGTCCATTAACTTTAAAAACATTACCATTCTCTGAATTATCTATCTCAATGACCCCATAAGGATAAACAATTTTTACAACAAAAGGGCCAAATCAATCGGGATCGAAGTTTGCCAGGAAACAAATGGAGCCTTGAATTATATAACAAAACTTTTTAAGAAGGTTCAAAAGATTTTCGAAAAATATTTTTATCATGAAAAATTTTAATTGCCCAATAAGCTTTGTGTTCCAATTCCATAGGCAAGTGACATGCCTTTCCAAAAATGAGTTGATATGGAGACATAACAATCAGGGTTTTAAAAGCAGTACGGTATGCCCAAAGTGCATCGGTTAGTCATAAAGATCAATCTTTGTAACTTGGGTTAACCGTCTTTTCTAAAAATTTTTTGATCTCCCAATTAGATATCTCAACTTGGCCACTTGTTTGTTGATGATAAGGGGTAGCAATCTTATGAGTAATACCATATTTTCGCATTAAAGTCTCGAAAGGCTTATTGCAAAAATATTTACCCCCATCACTGATAATGGCTCGAGGTGTTCCAAACCTTGATAAAATATTTTCTTTCAGAAATTTCAGTACAACTTTGTAATCATTGTTCTTGCATGGAACAGCCCCAATCCGTTTGTACACATAATCTACAGCTACCAAAATGTAGAGATTGCCAAAAGCAATTGGGAAGGGTCCCATGAAATCGATGTCCCAACAATCAAATATTTCAACAACCAAGATTGGATTTAATAGCATCATATTCCGGCGGGTAATCCCTCACAATTTTTGACAACGCTCACTAATTTTACAAAATTTATGGGTGTCCTTGAAAAGGGTAGGCCAATAGAAACTAGATTGAAAAATTTTAAAAACAGTTTTCTTTTTAGAAAAATAGCCACCACATGCCCCAGAGTGAAAAAAAGACATCACACTTTGAAATTCGTTATTGGAAACACATCGTCTAATTATCTGATCTGGGCAATATTTAAACAAATATGGATCATCCCAAAATAATTTTCTTACCTCTACAAAAAATTTCCTCTTATCTTGTTGAGTCCAAATGTGAGAGATCTCACCTGTAACAAGAAAATTAGTAATGTCAGCGTACCAATGCAATTGAGATATATCAAAAAATTGCTCATATGGAAATGTGTCTCTAATAGAAACTTTCTCTATGAAATCTGAAAGAACAAGTCTAGACAGATGATCAGTAACAACATTCTCAACTCATTTTTTATCTTTAATTATCAAATCAAATTCTTACAGTAAAATGATCCATCTAAGCAACCTGGGTTTTGCATCTTTTTTCGTTAAAATGTATTTCAACGCAGCATGATCAGTAAAAATGACAATTTGAGACCCAATCAAATAAGAGCGAAATTTGTCAAGTATAAAAATAATTACGAGTAGCTCTTTTTCAATTGTTGAATAATTCATTTGAGCACTATTTAAAGTTCTACTTGCATAATAAATAACATAAGGCTTTTTGTCTTTACGTTGGCTCAACACAACTCCAACAGCATAATTACTAGCGTCACTTATAATCTTAAATGGTAAATTCTAATCAGGTGATCGCATAATTGGGGGCTGAAATTAACATACCTTTTAGCTTTGTGAAAGCTAACTCACAATTATCAGTCTACACAAAAGAATTTTCTTTTGACAATAAATTATACAAAGGTCTAGAAATTGTGCTGAAATCTTTAATGAACCTTCTGTAAAAACCTGCATGACCTAGAAAAGATCTGATATCCCTAATATTCTTTGGGATGGGCACTTTAGAAGTTGATTCAATCTTGGCCTTGTCCACTTCAATACGTTGAGAAGAAACAATGTGACTAAGGACAATCTCTTGAGTGACCATAAAATGACACTTTTTCCAGTTTAAAATCAAATTCTTTTCTTTGCATCTAATCAGCACTCTTTTCAAATGAGTCAAACATTCATCAAATAAATTACCAAAAATAGAAAAATCATCCATAAGTATTTCAACGAAACGCTCTACCATGTCACTGAATATGCTCATCATGCATTGTTGAAATGTAGCAAGAGCATTACAAAGTTTGAATGACATCCTTCGATATGCAAAGGTACCAAATGGACATATAAAAATGATCTTTTCTTGATCTTTAGGAGCAATCTTAATTTGGTTATATCCAGAATAACAATCTAGGAAGCAATAAAATTTATGGCCCACTACATGTTCAATGATTTGATCCATGAATGGTAGGGGAAATGATCCTTCCTGGTGATAAAATTTAGTTTTCTGTAGTCAATGCACATACGCCAACCAGTAGTAACTCTAGCTGGGATCAATTCATTATCAGCATTCTTAACTACAGTCACACCAGATTTCTTGGGTACCACCTGCTTGGGACTAACCCATTTGCTGTCAGAAATAGGGTAAATGATCCCTACATCCAGAAGTTTTAATACCTCTGCTCTGACAACCTCTTTCATGTTGGGGTTCAATCTATGCTGCATCTCTCTAGAGGGTTTAGCATTGTCCTCTAGATATATCCTGTGGGTACAAATAAAAGGACTGATACCTTTAATATCAGCTATAGTCCATCCTATTGCCTCTTTGTATTCAATGAGAACACCAATTAATTTTTTCTCCTGAATTTCATCTAATTTTGATGAGATGGCCATTGGTAATATCTCGCTTGGCCTAAAAATGCATATTTAAGATCAACAGGTAGAGGTTTCAAGTCGAGTTTTGGTGTTTGCACACTTGAGCAGAGAGACACAACATCATGAGGTGACAATTCCTCAAAACGTATTCTTCATTTATCAGTATTCATTATAGGAGTAGATTCTAACAAAAAATTCATAGATGCAAGCACATAATCATCATCAAAATTTGTACCATGAACCAAACAAGCCTCAAGAGGGTTAGAAAGAATTGACAAATCAAATTTATTTTAAACAAGAGTTTGGATCATTATTGCCAGGTTGTTTACAAATATTGAAAATATTCAACTCCAAAGTCATGTTGTTAAAAGAAATTATCATCACATCACTCATACAATTTATTAAAGCATTCGAGATCGCAAGGAATGACCTACCCAAAATTATAGGAATTTGAGTGCAAACATCAAAGACAGGTTCTGTGTCCAAAACAATAAAATCAACTGGGAAATAAAATTTGCCTACTTGCACTAACATATCCTCAACTATCCCTCTCGATATTTTAATTGAACGGTCAACAAGTTGGAGTGTTACCTTGGTGGGTTTAAGTTCACCAAGACCCAATTTCTCATATAACGAGCAGGGTATGAGGTTAACACTAGCTTTGAGGTCAAGTAAAGTTTTTTAATTTTAAAATTTTTGATCACGCAGGAAATTGTTGGATAACCCGGGTCTTTGTACTTTCGAGGAGAATTGTTCTGAAGGATGGTGCTTACCTGTTCAGTGAGGAAAGCCTTCTTTTGCACTTTCATTGTATGCTTCATTGTACATAGATTTTTAAAAAATTTAGCATACGATGGAATTTGTTTAATTGCATCTAATAAAGGAATGTTGATTTTTACTTGTTTGAAAATTTCAAGAATATTAGCATTTTAAACCAATTTGTAAGAATGTTGCAACCTTTGGGGAAATGGGGCAGGTATTGGGGCTTTCACAGGCATATTTAGTTCAACTTTGTCAAGTTCACCATCACTCTTAGAATTTAAAGAATTGTTGATCTCATCAACTTTTGTTGAAATACTCTTATCAATTATTTTTCCATTGCATAGAGTGGTGATGGACTTGGCATGTTCAAATTTTGAATCAGAATAATTTGAATTTCTTACCTCAAATTTACCTTTGGAATTCAGCTGAAGTTGAGCAGGAAACTTACCATTTTCTTGAGCGTGCAATGCAGAGGTCAAGTCGCTAATGAAATTTCTCATCTCAGTAATGGCCTGCATTGTCTAAGTGTTGATATTGGCTTACCCCTGCATAAAAGTTTGTAATGTCTCCTCAAGGGTTTTCTTATGTGGAAGCACATAAAGAGTAGAAGAAGACGGACCTTGAGGATTTTGATTTAAATTGGACTCGTAACTTCAACTAAAGTTAGGGTGATTTCTCCATCTAGGATTATATGTTTCCGAATAAAGGGAAGAAAATGGTCCCCTATAAGAATTCATGGCATTTTCTTATTCGTGCAACACCTCTTTAAAAGCGGGGATTGTTGGACAATCCTGAGTTAAGCGTCCTCTAATCTTACATATGCCACAATTCTCTTCTTTTTCTTCAATGGCCTTAGTCGAATTTACCTTCCTAAGTTCCATGACCTCAACTTTTCTTGTCAAACTTGTTATCTTAGCATTCACATCATCATTTCCTTTAAGGACATACATACCCTCTTGAGACATGGCATTGAGTTTGGGCTTATTTGACCGATCAGAACGATCTGTGTTATTCTAAGATTGGGCATTTTCAGCTAATTGGTCGAAATAGTCTCAAGCATCATCAAGATCTTTATTTAAAAATTCACCATTACACGTCATCTCTACAAACTGACACATTTGAGATGTTAAACCTTTATAATAAAAAAACTAATAGTGCACCAAGTCTCATAGCCATGATGTGGGCAAGTTAGCAATAATTTTCTAAAACGTTCCCAACACTGAAAAAATGTTTCATTTTCTTTTTGAGAAAAATTCATAATGTTTCTGTTGAACTCAAGGTTTCAAGTTTCATGTGATTATAAATCTACACATGGATTTTGATGATAACAAATGAATTCAAAGAATAAAGAAGTCTCAAACTCAAGTTGTCTACACAATGGAGTCAAGCACATCAAGGAAACAAGCATGAGCAAGAAGGGAACAAGTTTACATTAAAATTATAGAGTAATGTTGTAAATCTCTTCAAAATTCAAAATTAGGATTAATGCTCAAAATTAATATTTTATCATAAAGCATTAAAATACATTTTCCACATGTGCATGAATATTTTTGAAAATTAAATTTGAAAATTTTGAAAGATGATTGATTGTCATCTTTTGCATGTGCATGCCTTGATTAAAGGGTTGAACTTTGAAAATATTAAAGATGATTGATTGTCATCTTTCACATGTGCATGTTTTATTTGAATATTTTCAAAAGTGATTGATGCTTTTTTAGACTTATACAAAAAGTAAAAGATTAGGTTTGAATTTTTTGAAAATGAAAGTGTGTTCATTTTGTCATATGCCAAAAGTAAAGGATTAGGTTTGATTTTTTTGAAAAAGTGAATGATGTTGTCTTTGACAATTGAAAAAGAAGAATCTTTTATTTGAATTTTTTGAAAAAGTGAATGATGTTGTCTTTGACAATTGAAAAAGAAGAACCTTTTATTTGATTTTTTTGAAAAAGTGAATGATGTTGTCTTTGACATGTGAATCTTTTTAAATTTGAATATGAAGTCTTATATGCCTATAAATAGATCAATTGAGAGCTTCACATTCACAACACCAAGAGCATACAACATTCATTCAAAGCTTTCATTCTCTCTTCTCTAAGCATTGAGCCTTAATCCTTGTTCATTTTGAGAGATATAGTTTGCGCTGTATTGTTCTTATTTCACTCATTGAGGAGTGTTTTCTGATAACCTACCCACTATCAGCTCTTGTATCAGAAAAAGGGTGTGTATAACCCTTGTGTATGTAGAAAGTATTCTACACGGGGAATAGTTGAATCACCACGTGTAAGGTGATTGCAAGTGTAGAGGGTGTTCTACACGGATCCTTTGTAGCGGTATTGTTCAAAGGTGTAATAGGTTTCTATTTCCACCTGAAGGAGGTTGAATAGTGAATTTGGGAATCCTCAAGGGGTAGCTTGAGGCGAGGACGTAGGCAGTGGGGCCGAACCTCGTTAACATACTGAGTTTGCTTCTCTCGTACCCTTACTCTTTATATTTATTGTTATTTTATATTTTGTTTATATTTTATATTATATATTTGATTTATAATTGTTATTTTTTTTATACAACTCAATTCACCCCCCCTCTTGTGTTAGTCATCTGGGCAACAATTGGTATAAGAGCTACGAGCTCTATTATAAGATTAACTATCTTTTGAGTTAAGATCTTATGGCTAACATTGCAGCTTCATTTGGTGAAGGTCAATCTAGCAGTCGGCCTCCACTCTTTTGTGGAGATAATTACTCATTCTGGAAAGTTAGAATGAGAATATTTCTTCAAGCTCAAGGTAGAGAAATCTGGAAATGTATTGTAAATGGACCTTATATTCCAACAAAAGTGGTTGATGGAGTAAAGGTCAAAAAGGAAGAAGAAGAGTTTGATCGTGAAGACGATAGACTTTATACTTTAAATTTAATTGCTATGAATTTATTATATAATGCTCTTAATGGAAATGAGTTTAATAGAATAATGAATTGCGCTACGGCAAAGGAAATTTGGGATAACTTGGAAGGAACTTATGAAGGAACTTCGCAAGTAAAGGAATCAAAAATTTATATTCTTACTCATGAATATGAAATGTTTAAGATGAATGATGATGAATCTATTTCTAGTATGCACACTCGTTTTACTAACATCATAAACAGCTTGACAGCTCTTGGCAAAGTTTATTCCAAGGTGGAGATAGTAAGAAAAATTCTCAACTCTTTACCAAAACGTTGGGAATCAAAAGTTACAGCGATTCTTGAAGCTAGAGACCTCAAGAAGCTCGAAGTCAATGAACTCATCGGGTCACTTATCACCCATGAGTACACATTGAAAAGAGGAGAAGAAGAAGGAAAGCCAAAGAAGAGCTTAGCACTTAAAGCTGTTCCTCATGAAAGTGAAAGTGATGAAGATGAGGAAAATGACGATAAAGATGAAGAAGTTGCGATGATAACAAGAAGAATTCAGAGGTTCTTGAAGAAAAATAGAACTCCTCCGAGGAAATCTTTCAAAAAGTTTTCCAAGAAAGATTCAGGTAAAAACGATACTTTAATTTGTTATAAATGCAATAAACCTGGTCATATCAAGTCAGATTGTCCTCTGCTAAAGAAAGATCGAAACAAGGGCAAGAAAGCAATGAAAGCTATATGGGATGATGATTCAAGTAGCTCAGATAGTGAAGCAAGCAATGAAGAATCAGCAAATCTTTGTCTTATGGCTAAAGATGACATTGAGGTAACAAATCTTGATAATATTGAAAATCCTTCATATGAAGAATTGCAAAATGTTTTAGAAGAGATTTATGAGGAATTTGAAAAATTGGGTATCAAGTATACTGCTTTGAAAAAGAAAAATTCTTCTTTAACAAACGAAATTGAAATTTTAAGAAAAGAAAGTATCATTTTGAAAGATGAAAATCTTGAATTGAATAAGAAGAAAACCGATTTAGAAAATATTATTGAAAACTTTACAAATGGAAAAAGAAATTTTGAAAAACTTCTTGGTAGTCAAAGATGTGTTTTTGACAAGGCAGGTTTGAGATATTTGCCAAAACAAAAATACAAACCTTATAAAAATTTCTTTGATAATCATTCTACCTCAAAGACTAATATTCAAAATTCTTTTCATAAAAATAATTTTGTCAAAAAAGGATATTATTATAATCATTCAAGTTTTTCATATATGTCACATGCTATTTGTAATTTTTGTAATAGAAATGGTCATAATTATCATACTTGTCCTATTAGAAGAAATCATACAATGACTATTAGGGTCATATGGGTACCTAAAAATCTTGTTTCTTCTAATACTAATAAATAAAGGACCCAAAGAACTTGGGTACTAAGAAAAATCATTTTAATTGTTTTTATATGTATGCATGAAGTCATCCACAAGCAAAAATAAGTGGTTTTTAGATAGTGGATGTTCAAGACACATGACGGGAGACAAGACTAAGTTCTTTGATCTTAGATCTAAAGAAGAAGGACACGTGACATTTGGAGACAACTCGAAAGAGAAGATCGTGGGAATATATAAAATTGGTAATGAATCTTCTCTCATAATTGAAGATGTTCTACTTGTTGAAGGTTTAAAACATAATCTTTTGAGCATAAGTCAATTATGTGATAAAGGATTTACAGTTACTTTTAAAATGGATAAATGCATTATTTTGAATGATCATGATTGTAATATTTGTTTTATTGCTTTTAGAAACAATAATGTTTATACAATTGATTTTGAAGAAATTACCTCACAAGATGCTATTTGCCTGTTAGCTCAAAATGAAACTAGTTGGTTATGGCATAGAAGATTAGGTCATGCCAACATGGAACTTATTTCCAAACTTTCAAAAAATGATCTTGTGAGAGGTTTACCAAAAACATATTTTCTTAAAGACAAAATTTGTGATGCATGTCAATTTGGTAAACAAACAAAAACTTCTTTTAAAACTAAGAAACATATTTCCACTACTAGACCATTGCAACTGATACACATGGATCTTTTTGGACCAAATAGAGTTGCAAGTCTAGGAGGAAAATATTATGCATTTGTTATTGTTGATGATTTCTCTAGATATACTTGGGTCATCTTTCTTGCTCATAAAGATGAGGCACATAATGCCTTTACCAAGTTATGCAAGAGAATTCAAAATGAAAAGGGCTATACTATTTCAAGTATCCGAAGTGATAGGGGAAAAGAGTTTGTTAATAAAAATATTGAAACATTTTGTGATGAAAACGGTTTTGTACATAATTTTTCTGCTCCTCGAACTCCTCAACAAAATGGGGTAGTAGAGAGGAAAAATAGATCTCTTCAAGAAATGGCAAGAGCAATGCTCAATGAGAATAACTTGCCTAGTTATTTTTGGGCCGAAGCGGTAAGTACTGCATGTTATGTTATAAATAGAGTTATGTTAAGGTCTAAGTTAGATAAAACCCCCTATGAGCTTTGGAATGAGAAAAAGCCCAACATTGGTTACTTTCATGTATTTGGATGCAAATGTTTTATTTTGAATGACAGAGATAATTTAGGCAAGTTTGATGCAAAATCTGATGAAGGTATCTTTCTCGGGTATTCTACTAATAGTAAAGCTTATAGAGTATTCAACAAAAAGACTTTGACTGTACAAGAATCTATGCATGTAGTATTTGATGAATCTAATTCTCCACTCTCCAAGAAATCTATTGATGAAGAAACAGAAGGTATAAATAACACAGAAAGTCTCAATCTCAACAAAGAGAAAGCAATAGAGGAAGTTCAACATGGAGCCATCAGGAAAGATCATCAAAATTTAATACAAGATGCAACCAAACAGTGGAAATTTGTGAAAGATCATCCAGTGGAACAAATTTTGGGAGAACCTTCACAAGGTGTAAGTACTCGATCATCTCTTAGAAATATTTGTAATCATACTGCTTTTCTATCTCAAATTGAACCCAAAAATATTGATGACGCACTTCTTAATGAATCTTGGATTTTAGCTATGCAAGAAGAGTTGAATCAATTTGAAAGAAATGATGTTTGGACACTTGTTCCTAGACCCAAAAATCATACTATTATTGGAACAAAATGAGTTTTTAGAAACAAGAAAGATGAGTCTGGAGTCATTACTAGAAATAAGGCTCGGCTTATAGCTCAAGGTTTTAATCAAGAAGAAGGAATCGATTATAATGAGACATATGCACCTGTCGCAAGATTAGAAACTATTCGAATGCTACTTGCATATGCTTGTTATAAAGATTTCAAACTTTTTCAAATGGATGTTAAAAGTGCTTTCTTAAATGGTTTTATAAATGAAGAGGTATATGTTGAGCAACCTCCAGGTTTTGAAAATCATATTTCCCCAAATCATGTTTTCAAACTCACAAAAGCACTATATGGACTTAAACAAGCTCCTAGAGCTTGGTACGAGAGACTCAGTGGTTTCTTGATTGAAAAAGGTTTTTCAAGAGGAAAAATCGACACAACTCTTTTCATTAAATATGAAAATGATGATATTCTTTTGATTCAGATTTATGTTGATGATATAATATTCGGTGCTACTAATGAAAATATGTGTCAAGTTTTTGCTAAGACTATGCAAGAAGAATTTGAGATGAGCATGATGGGTCTTACATTCTTTCTCGGATTGCAAATTAAGCAAGCAAAAAGTGGGACATTCATCAATCAATCAAAATATATTAAGGAATTACTGAAGAAGTTTGGGATGGAAAATGCTAAGGAAATTGGAACACCAATGAGCCCATCAACTAAACTTGATAAAGATGAATCCGGTAAGCCAGTTGACTCGAAGATATATCGAGGTATGATTGGAAGCTTATTATATTTAACAGCCAGTAGACCAGATATTATGTTTAGTGTGTGCTTATGTGCACGTTTTCAATCATCTCCAAAAGAATCACATTTAATTGCAGTTAAGCGCATTCTTAGATATCTTAGTGGTACAATTAACCTAGGGTTATGGTACCCTAAGCACACATCTTTCGATCTAATCAGCTACACAGATGCAGATTATGCTGGCTGTAAAATAGATCGAAAAAGCACTAGTGGAGCATGCCATTTCTTAGGTCATGCATTAGTTTCCTGGTTTAGTAAAAAACAAAATTTTGTTGCACTATCTACTGCTGAGGCAGAATATGTTGCTGCGGGTAGTTGTTGTGCTCAAGTTCTCTACATGAAGCAACAACTTGAAGATTTTAAACTCAAGTATAATCACATTCCAATCAAATGTGATAATACAAATGCTATAAATCTTTCAAAGAACCCAATACAACATTCTAGAACTAAGCATATTGAAATAAGGTATCATTTTCTTCGAGATCATGTGCAAAAAGGCGATATAATATTAGAGTTCACAAACACACACAATCAGTTAGCAGATATTTTCACAAAACCTTTACCAGAAGATAGATTATGTATGATCAGAAGAGAAATAGGTATGATGCATGTTATGAATATCTCTTAAAAGATAGACCAGAGTCAATAAAAATAGAGATAGATTTTTTAAATACTTTTACATAAACTTGAGATTCTTAGCCTCATGTTTGAGACGCTCATTCTCTTCATACAATATCATGTCATTCTTATTTATGGGAATCGGCAAGCGGAATGAAGAATCTAATAAAGATTTTAACTGTTTATTCTTCTGCCGAATGATTCATTCCCTTGTATGAGACTCTTGAACAATTCATTGAAGTACAACAATTTGTTCTTTGAGCCTTTCAACTTCATGATTTTTGGCTTGTAGCCGCTGAGAAAAAGCAACAATAGAGGAAGAGTAGCGAGTCACAAGACTCACCAAGTCATAAATAGCATCAGAATCTGACTTATTAGTCAGATTATTATTTTCTTGCTGCAACATGGCACCAATGGCAGCTGCAGAAAGGACAGGAGGTTGAGATGCAGAATGCCTCATAGATGGATCTAGAGAAATGTTAGAAGAATGAGCCATTGAGAAAAAAAAATAGAAGGCTTAAAACGAGAATGATGAAGGAATGCAGATGAGTTATAGAGATGAGATGAAAACTTGATGCGGATTGGATGAACTTCAGGACTGATTTTATAGAGATAGCATAAAGAATAAGACAAACTATTTTCTCTTCAAATCTTATTTAGTCAAAAGAAATACAAGATATGCTGGGCACACATTGTCAAAAGTTTTCTTACTAACCTAGCGAGATTAACAGTAGATTGTCCCTATTTTTCTAGTAAACGGTGAACCTCTGCTGTTATCTGCCGATGTTGACCTTGTATCTGAACCCTTTCTCGTTCCAGCTCCTCTATTCGTGGTTGCAGATCATGAGCATACCAATCTGAAAATTTTTTCAACTCTTGGTTTTCTTGCTTTAGCCTTTTATTCTCACTATCCTTATTAGCAAGCTTCTGTCGTAACTCAGATATTTGCATGTTAAGATGATCAATCTCACTCACCCTCGCCATTAACCTTCGAGACAAGATCGTAACAGAGGCAACATATTGACTACTGAGCATTCTTGATTCTGCAATAATCTCAGAATCAGCCTTACTAGAAAAACGGTTCACTGCTCCTATCATGGTATTGACGGCCTCAGGAGAGAAGATTGATGATTGATGCGTCAAGGGTTCCTGATTCAAGTCTGGAACATTAGTGGAAGAGAATTGCTCAGCCATTCTATCGTTGTGGAAAAACAGAACTCAGGTCAAGAAGCGATTATTTTTTTGGCATCCGATAGATGAAAATGATCATTTTTTTATAGAAACTCGGAGCCTTCAATCCCGTTTGTCAACAACATCAGGTGATTGTTTAAATCTTCAGCCGTATTAAATTCATAGAGTTAGCCCTCGAGGCTTTGCAGCACTTGTCGGGTCACGGACGGCTCTATTTTTCAACTATCTACAGTGACTATTAAACGCATCGTTTTCTTTAGTCCATTTATTTGCTGCCGATCCTTTTTAATGATGCCAAAAGGGGGAGAAGTTTTAGACTAGAACATTAACTTTGTTTAAATTGCTAAACTTGTTATATATGCTTGGAATTATATTTATACTTTTGCTTGAAAAACTAACGCATATTTTCAGGGGGAGCTTAAGTATTAATACAGGTTTCAAGTTCTATCAAATATTTGTCATCATCAAAAATTGGGAGATTGTTGAACTCAAGATTTCAAGTTTCATGTGATTATAAATCTACACATGGATTTTGATGATAACAAATGAATTCAAAGAATAAAGAAGTCTCAAGCTCAAGTTGTCTACACAATGGAGTCAAGCACATCGAGGAAACAAGCATGAGCAAGAAGGGAACAAGTTCACATTAAAATTATAGAGTAATATTGTAAATCTCTTCAAAATTCAAAATTAGGATTAATGCTCAAAATTAATATTTTATCATAAAACATTAAAATACATTTTCCACATGTGTATGAATATTTTTGAAAATTAAATTTGAAAATTTTGAAAGATGATTGATTGTCATCTTTTGCATGTGCATGCCTTGATTAAAGGGTTGAACTTTGAAAATATTAAAGATGATTGATTGTCATCTTTCACATGTGCATGTTTTATTTGAATATTTTCAAAAGTGATTGATGCTTTTTTAGACTTATACAAAAAGTAAAAGATTAGGTTTGAATTTTTTGAAAATGAAAGTGTGCTCATTTTGTCATATGCCAAAAGTAAAAGATTAGGTTTGATTTTTTTGAAAAAGTGAATGATGTTGTCTTTGACAATTGAAAAAGAAGAACCTTTTATTTGAATTCTTTGAAAAAGTGAATGATGTTGTCTTTGACAATTGAAAAAGAAGAACCTTTTATTTGAATTTTTTGAAAAAGTGAATGATGTTGTCTTTGACATGTGAATCTTTTTAAATTTGAATATGAAGTCTCATATGCCTATAAATAGATCAATTGAGAGCTTCACATTCACAACACCAAGAGCATACAACATTAATTCAAAGCTTGCATTCTCTCTTCTCTAAGCATTGAGCCTTAATCCTTGTTCATTTTGAGAGATATAGTTTGCGCTGTATTGTTCTTATTTCACTCATTGAGGAGTGTTTTCTGATAACCTACCCACTATCAGCTCTTGTATCAGAAAAAGGGTGTGTATAACCCTTGTGTGTGTAGAAAGTATTCTACACGGGGAATAGTTGAATCACCACGTATAAGGTGATTGCAAGTGTAGAGGGTGTTCTACACGGATCCTTTGTAGCGGTATTGTTCAAAGGTGTAATAGGTTTCTATCTCCACCTGAAGGAGGTTGAATAGTGAATTTGGGAATCCTCAAGGGGTAGCTTGAGGCGAGGACGTAGGCAGTGGGGCCGAACCTCGTTAACATACTGAGTTTGCTTCTTTCTTACCCTTACTCTTTATATTTATTGTTATTTTATATTTTGTTTATATTTTATATTATATATTTGATTTATAATTGTTATTTTTTTATACAACTCAATTCACCCCCCCTCTTGTGTTAGTCATCTGGGCAACAGTTTTTGTGAAGAGTGTTGGTCCTATGAGTAGGAAAAAACATTTTCAGAAATTCTCTTTGCATTTCTTACCATGTGCCAATACATTTTGGTCTCAAGGAATTCAGCCAATTTTTAACTTTTTCTTTCAAAGAGAATGGAAACAGCTTTAATCTAACAACATGAACATTGACAGTTTGGACCTCTTCAAATTCTTTCAGATGCAAATAAACACTTTCTGAATCTAAGCCATGAAACTTGGGAAGTAATTGAATTACTTCCAGTTTTAAATCAAAATTCTCCATATTCGTAGGAAAAATCATGCAAGATGGAGTACTTAATCCTTGTTGGCTGCAAAGACTCGTGCAAAGTTCTCATTGGTAGATTATTTTGTGCCTCCTCATTTTCGAGTTCGTCATGAATACTATGATTGTCAGCCATGGAATTAGCATGAGAATTTTTAGAATCACCAGACAACTTATCAACCAATTCTTTTAAAACAATTTCCTCTCTTCTCAATCTACCAGTTTGATCATATTGCCACGAGATCATTCATTATAGAGGCTCGAGCACATTCAAAAACTTAAATGTATGGACAGATCTCAAAATTAATTAATGCATGTACCACCTAAAATATTCTATTCTAAAAACTAAATGCAAAACAAGTAAGAAATTAAAATAAAAAATTTTGGAACGAGATTACCAAATGATATGAATATAGAAGTAATGTTACTTGATCACTTTCCCATCAAAATAACAAAAATTGTACCTGTAAAAAGAATATGAGAAAATTAGCAAAAGATTACTAAAATATTTTTTTTCTTTTTTTAAGAAAAAAAAATTATCACACGTTGCAATCTCCGGCAACGGTGCCAAAAACTTGTTGTGCCTAAATTTTGACTCAAACTAATGAACCAAAAATTTAGTGTAGTTTTACCTGCAATTATACAGGTGTTGAAGTACCTCACAGGGTCAAATCCACAGGAATTGACCTATGTGATAAAGAAAATAAACTCAAATAATGAAAAGAAATTACTAAAAATAAACGTGTGATCAAATATAAAATAAAATTACTGAGATGATGATTTTTGAAATAACTGAATAAAACTAAAATGATAAAATGAATTGATATGGAGAAAGACTAAGATTTCGAGAATCTGTCTAATAATTTAGAATATTGTTTTCGATCGATTTACTTCAACTAAACTAGAATAATGATTCTATTTAATTGGAAGATTTAGCATTTAAGGTTAAGAAAAATAATCACTAATGATTAAGCATAATGATTCCGTTTGAACGGAATCATTATTTGAATATTACAGGGATTCTTCAAGCATTTACTGTATTAAAAAATCACAATAAATCAAGATAAATATATAGATAATCAAAATATCAAATAATAAAATCCTTCAATCGAAAACAATGTTTAAATTATTAAACTTCACCTCTAACTTTAGTATGAAAATTTAGCCAACCATATTTATCATAAGTGCTATAGAAATCATATAAATATTCTCCATTAGAAAACTAGAATAAAACACAAGAACTAGAAAACAACTAAAAACAATAAAATTTAAAAACCCAGCCGAAAACCAAATCCCCTCAAACGAAAACATAAGTATAACAAAAGTAAAACAAATAACTAGCCGCCGAATGAAAACTGAAAATGAAACAGAAAGAAAAATAAAATAAAAAATGAGAGAGTTCCATCCAAACGAAAAGGACTCCCCTGCTCGTGCTGTCTGCTGTCCTTCGAAGGCCACGATCTGCCTTGCTGTTGTATTTTCGTCCGTAACTCCAAAAGCCAGGAAAATGAAACTCTCCTCATGGAAGAAACCAATTCTGAAGTCCTTGCCTCTCTCTCTCCCTCCTGCTGAACTCCTTTCTCTCCTCATGGAAGCTCAGACCAGCCTTCAGTTTTTCAGTGCTCCGTTCGGCTTCCTCCTCCTTCTACAAACTTATACTCTGCCATTGAACCATGCTGAAACAATTGAACATCAGGCCTACATAGTCTCTGCTAGTTCTTTGTTTTCTTTCTCTAAAAACAGAGCATCACAGTCCAGTTTTTACTCTATTCCCAAAGCTCCCTGTAAGTCCTTCTCAGCTTTACATAAAACCCGAACGGAAGGCTCCTCTCACCAATTCTTTGCTTCTGTGTTTTTATTCTCTTTTTTTTTTCTTCCGTCTTGCTCCAACGCTCTGCCTCTCTTTTTTTTTCTCTGGTTTTCCGTAAAACTCCCCTCCTTTACTTAAAAGCTTCTTTTCGTTTCCCTCTCCATTTCAAGCCTTCGTTTTCACCTCCAAGACCAGAAGTCTTCTTTTTTCTTTTCTTTCATTTGATCTCTGTCCCAGTGTACCCTCTTTTTTTCTTTTTTCTTTTTTTTTTTGCCCTTTTCATAAGCCTTCTCATTTCCTTCTCTTTGTAAGCCTTTTTTTTTTAGGAAAATTCTTCTTATCATCCTCACACTTCACACACCACACTTATTTTAATTTTTTTTTTATTTTTTCTATAATAAATATGTAGTGTGTAGATGATAAATAGAATAATTTAATTAGTTTAATAAGAATAAAATGAAATAAAAAATAAAAAAAATAACAAATATTATTTTAATATATAAAGTGTGTGGTGTGGGATGATGTGTAGCATTTCCCTTTTTTTTATCTTCCCTTCGTAAGCCTTTTTTTTTTTTTCTTCCCTTCATAAGCCTTTTTTTTTTCTTCTTATGTAAAACCCGTCTCCCCTTATCAGCTCTCGCTTCTGTCTTTTTTCCGAAAAAACAGCGCCCACCTTTTGTCAGAGTCTTCGCCGTAATCCAGCTTTTTTTTTTTTTTTTTTCAAACCTTCGCCGTAATTCAACTCCCTTATATGATTTTAATTTTGTACGTGCTGTTCACTGAAAACTATTTTCTTCTTTAAGTAAAACTCACTTTCAACTTGCCTCCATGATTCATTTTTGCCAAAAATTATTTTACGTTCAAAGTCATTTTTGAGTTTATTTTTTCAGCTGTCTAAGTACACCGCTTTTTTCATTCTCTTTGTCTTATCTTCTACATGTTTCTTTATATTTCCTCTCAATTAGCATGTACTTTTGGTCAAATGTTTCAACTGAATCCGATGTGAATTTTATTTAAGCTAAAAATAAAGAAAAAAAAGTATCACTAAAAAATAAATTAAAAGAAAAATAGATTATCAAAAATATGTTATATATGTGAGGAAATATTGTCCAATTAAATCATAGTTATAAAATTAAGCATAAACATGATATCAATCAATTAAAAATCACAACTCATATGTATGCTTATTAACTATTTTTTCATCTAAAACCAATAATAATGTCACGAAGTATTTAAAATACATTAATTTTAAATATATAAAATATGCAATATATAAAATTAGTTTTATAGATTTTAAATATATAAAATATATACATCAGCTCAATCATATGCCAAAGGAGTTTTTTTCGATGGAGCAAAGTGGACCCATATACCAAGTTGAGAAAACATAATTCATCCCCAGAGTTCAAATACATCAAAAGAATAAAAATATTAGAGCATAGAAATAAAGGATTGAACTTAAAACTTGGGTGCCAACACACTGCTAACCCACGTTTGGTCTCATCAGCAAGGACACAAACAAAAACCAAGAATTTTTTATTTAGAAAATGAATGTTTGTTACTCAAAAAAGTTATTACATCCACTCAATCAAAATAATAGACTGAATATAATTAGGAACATCATCAATTCCTACAAGATCTTTAGGATGATTGAAAGCATCCTTTGCTAAGATATTGGTAGCATAATTTGCATTAAGTTTTGGATGTATCATGTTTCAACTATAAAATGAGTTTAGAATTATCTTTGTGTCTTGAGTAATCCAATTTGGCTCCAATCCCTCATATCCTTCTTAAGAGAATTCACCACCTATAGAGTATCACCCTTAAGCAAAATTTGTTTAAGTCCAAGATTTTGACAAAATTTTGAAGCCATGATCACTTCATAGGTTTCTTCTAAGTGAGCTTCGGCTTTAAGGGCTTGAACTGCGTGTAGGGTTCCTATGACTTGTCCTTTAAAATCCTATACAATGACCCCAGTGCTAATTCTATCTCTATTTCAGTTAATAGCAACATCCCAATTAACTTTATAAATTCCTTCATAAGGTTTCTCTCATAAGTTACCATTTTGTGTCTCACTTCCTCTTGGATTTTGATGGCTACCCTAAAAAATTCTAAAAGCACTTAATGCCTCAGCACTTTTGATGAGGGAGTTCTGGTGGATGAATCCTTTGTTGTGGGTTATGGAGTTCGTCCTCATCTAGACATGCTTCTCATATGAGCTAGTGGACTTGACCCCTACTACTATCTTTACTATAGTACTTTGGACGTCTTTTGGGGGTATATTTTGCTAAAGAATATAGAGGTATTGTCTATGTTTAGCATTTGCACAAATGATTTTTCATAGACCTTTAGAGTGTAAATTAATTGACTCTACTCTAGAGAATTTGCCTTAAAAAATAAGAGACTTTCATCAACAAACAAAAGATTATTGATGTATATAGGTTGGTGCTTGAATGAAGTGAGATGCACATGACATGGTGATGGATGAGGGGTCCAGGGTCAAATTTTGGTATGACATTTAGTGCAATGACATGGCCCTCAAAATTGTATTTCCTTCCCTTCCAAATTGCCTTAGACCAAGAGGCTTCGGAGGTGAACCTTTAGGATAGCCCTAGTGGCTCTTTGTAGTGAATGTTCGTTTTCTTAGAGTTGCCCATGATTAGTAATTGGGAGATATTTCTGCACTTTTCATCCTGTTGTATGCCTCAAGCATTGGTAGTGATGAGATGGATAGGATGCTTTGGTCTCACTCTGGGAGCAAGAAGTTCATGGTCCAATCCTTGTACAAGGTTATGTCTTGTCAGATCCATAATCCTTTTCCTTAGAAGTGCATTTGGATGAGTAAGGTCCAAGGTGGCTTTCTTTGGTTGGACTGCTTTGCATGGGAAAATTACGACCGTGGACAAATTGAGAAAGCATGGACTGATTGTATGAATTATTGCAACATGTGCAATAAAAGTGAATGATCAGTAGATCATTTATTTCTTCTAGTGCATTTGGTTTGAAAGGAATGGTGAGGGTTTTGAAGACCAGGAACAATATTGCTTGGGTAGTAAGGGTCTTGTGGGATGATATCTTTAACTGGATAGCTATTACTTGGATGATGGCTAGGTGGGAAGAGTGGTGGATCTTCTTGCTTGTTGAAGCAATCTTCAAGGTTATGAAATTGCTGCCATGTGAAAAATGATTCATTTATGTCTTATCTGGTGCATTTGGCTTAAAAGGAATGGTGAGTGTTTAGAAGAGCGGGAACGATCTTTGGAAGAACTTTGACGTTTTTTTCTTCATACCTTATTTTTTTCACATATGCATGGTAAAATTGAAAACTTGAAAAGTGAATGATGTTATCTATGACATTTGCAAAAATGAGAACCTTTTGTTTGAGAATTTTGAAAATGAATGATATTATCTTTGACATTTTCAAAAAATAAAAAAATAAAAATTTTGTTTGAAATCTTGAAAAGTGAATGATACTCTTTTTGAACATATTAAAAAATAAAAAACCAAATTTGAAAATTTTGAAAAATGAATTAAATTGCCTTTGATATTTAGAAAAAAGAGAAATTTTTCTTTATAAACTTTAAAAAGTGAATGATGCACTTTTTGGCATATGCAAGAAGGAGAATTTTTTTTTTTTCAACATAAAAAAATAAAAATTGAACAATGAATTGTGTTGTCTTTGACATTTACAAAAAAAAGAAATTTTTGTTTATAAACTTTAAAAAGTGAATGATGCACTTTTTGGCACATGCAAGAAGGAGAATCTTTTTTTTTTTTTCAAAATAAAAAAATAAAAATTGAACAATGAATTGTGTTGTCTTTGACATTTACAAAAATGAGATACTTCTATTTGAAATTTTGAAAAATGAATGATATTTCTTTTGACATTTGTTAAAAAGAAATAAGCTTTTTAAAAATGCAAAAACAAGTCTCTCAGATGTTTATTAATAGCTCATTTGAGATATTCTAAGATATAATAATTACAAATTTTACAACATTGTCAAAAACTCTTATAACTTTTGAGCTTTAGAACTTGTTCATTTTGAGTGATATATTGTTTGTGTTGTATTATTTTATGTCACTCATTGATGAGTGTATTCTGATAACATATCCACTATAAACTCTTGTGTAACTATGACATGGTGTATATAATTACTAGAAGTATAGTAGGAGTTCTACACAAGGGAACAATTGAATCATCACTCATCAAGTAATTGTAAGTAAGGCGTTCTACACGAATTTTTTGAGGCATTCTAACTCAAGCTGGAATAGGTTTATATTCACGTGAAGGAGATTGAAAAGTAAATTTGCAAATCTTTAATGGGTAAATTGAGGCAAGGAGATAATGAGGCCAAATCTCAATAAAATACTATGTTTGTATCTCTGACCCTTATCCCTTACATTTAATAGTGTTTAGTGTTTTTGTATTTATATTTTTATCATATTGCATATTTGATTCATATTTGTGAAGTTTTATAAGCATACCCAATTCATCCCCTCTTGGATTAGTCATCTAGGCAACAAATATTGTTGTGGTTGTTTTGGTGAGGGCATGTGGTGGGGAAGGGTTCAGATAATGTGTGGTGATGATGGTAATAATGGAAAGGCTTGAATGAGGCATAGGTCATGGGAGTTTGAGGTTGGTTACGAGTGTGCAAGGGTGTAGATGATTTATGATAGTTTTGGTGTAATGGTTGTAGAAAATTTTTGTGATAAGGGCGATAGGGGTTTACAGGTTTGATGCAATTTTTGGCATGAGGGAGTAATTGTGATTTTGGCTTGAAGCAAAGGGTCATAAATGTCAGGGTGAATGGAGCTTGTACAAGAGGAGAAATATTTTGTTAGGCGGCCAATATAGCCACAATTGAAGCAGCAATCACAAAGTCTTTCAAACTTAAATTTGATCCACATAAGTGGCTTGTGTTCATGAGGGAGAAAGAAGGCTGTTGGAGTGGGTTGTTTATGTCTATGTTAGCACGAAGACCCAAGTTTCCTTTTGGTGAATCAGGTGAAGCTAGGTCCATGGTGACAATGATATCCCCATAGAGTTGACCAATAAGAATGGTGTCTTACCTACAAATTCCTTCTTTGGTAAGGCCATGGATTTGAATTCAAAAGAAGCAGGATGAGAAGTAAATTTTGCATAAGATAGGTTAGGGGGCCATTTTTTAGGACAATAAGGTTTCCCCAGATGTTCCATAGGCTTTGTTGGATTATGAATTCCTTATTTTCTGGATTTAAAAAAAATAATGAGTAAGATGTTGGTTTCAACATGCTCAATTGAAAATGGTTGGGTAAATTTCCAAATGGAGTGCAGGTTACTGCTAAGGAATGCTCTGCTATGTGTTTTTATCCTTATGAGTTTGCCAAGGAGGCCGTGGTGCTAGGTCAGTTTGGGAAGAAGAGTTGGTTGGGAAGATCTTCCCAAAAAGGAATTTTTATTTATAGGATAAGTTGATAGCGTTTAGGGGATTGAGGGACTACATTCATGATTGCGCAAGAGACTATGGATGGGTGCAAAATTGCATGGCTTGGATGTAGGAGGGAGTTTATTAGAGGATGCATAGGAGAAGAGGAAAATTCAAATAAGAGCATCATGGAGTAACCTTCTTATTCCACTATTTGAGCTTACATTCTATATCTTGTATCACTGTATGTAGTAAATGCAAGATATGTCGATTTTTTAGGTCCTAACCTAATGGAGTTGAAATATCTTGATAAAAAGGGGTAAGATCCCAATCCAACTACAAAAGATCATGAAAATCAAGGAAGATCAATTCTACCAAGAAGGATTATCTTGATCAAGCAAATTTACATCTAATGAGTAGAAAAATAGAATTGGAAGCACATATAAATTGGTAAAGTTTGACTATGAGCATCAAAATCTCTCATAAGACCTCCAAGGGAAAAAGTTTTCTTGAACCTCATGTCGCAGTCGTCATGCATTACATATTAAGCATCATTTCGACCTGCAATCCACTGCTCACCTCTCTAAATTGCTATTTTAAAATATTTTTACCATCTTGGAAATGATTTTGTTTCTCATTTCGATGATTTTCTAAATCTAATTTTTGGCTAGATTTGTTGCAATTTCCTAGTTTGGTAGAATTTTGATCTCTACAATAACTGGGCTTTTGCCATTTTTTTTTTTAACAAAATTACCATAATTACATTTTTCCTTTAGCTATATAGGTTTGACTTGTGACGCCCCCAAATCCCCACGCTCGAACACGGGAAAATCGAGACGTCCGGATGGTGACAACCCGGGTCACCATCCTATCGACGGGTGCCAAGTGTGTGCAAAGGCAACATATGTGCACAAAGAAACATGCAGCGGATAACGAAAGTCATAACTAAGTACCAGAATTTTTTCTTAACGTAATACAAGCTATTTAAAACATACATAAATAAAATATTACAAAAACACAAATACAGATTTAAACCAAATATAAAGCATAGCATCAGCAACTCGGCGGAGCCGCATCCTCGGGCTCAGCCTCCTCCTCTTCATCCTCAAACTCTGCACCAAAAGTTACGGAACCAAAAATGGTACCGCAGGTAAGTAAAATCCAAACACTACTAGATAAAAACACATAGAACTCAAACAATATGCATGAAACATGCCCAATGCACAAAGCCCATAAAACATAATTTTTCCACACATGCCAAAAAAAACCCGTTTGGCCCAAAAACACATCCTTTCCGAAAAACACGCCAAAAGTCACATTTGGCCTTTATCCAACTCAAACCAGAATCCATTTTATCCGTATGCACCATGACCTCCCCTAGGGTTCATCCGCACACCCTGGCTCCAGTACCACACCGCAGAGTACCACTACGCATGTGACACCTAACGAGCGATGCCCAGTTCCACGCCCCGCGTGTTCGTAGCCAAGCATCCTCTAGCCCTCACCAGCGAAGGGCCACGGAGTCGGTGCGTAGAGCGATGCCCGGTTCCGCGCCTGGCGCGTTCGTAGCCAAGCACCCCTAGCCCTCGCTCCCGTCGTCTAGCGATAACCCAGGGGACATCACTCAGTTTATTCCGCTCCCGAGTGACCAGAGGAGCTCTACTGGGATAATACCCCATCCCGGCTTGGGGTCGTGATACACACGCACCCGTAAGACCACTTACGCCAATACACAGACTTTTCACACTATTTCACAAACACACGTGCATCCACCATGCAATGCCATAACAATGCATAAAAAAAAAAATCCAACAACATAAATCAAATAAACAGGCAACTCCGTCCTCCATCCATCCGACCCCCGAACTCCTCGGACTTAGTCCGGAATCAACCAACCAGCAGATAAAATAAATTGAATGAGCAATATATATTTAAATATGAAAATACGGTTTGAAAAATACTTACGGCGCTATATGGCAATTTTAGAAAACACGCGGCGTTGCAAACGGCGGAGGAAAAGCAACGTCACAGTGAAAATTCACTATGGTCGTGGGTTGTGAAAAACCCACTTTTGAACGGGGACAAACTAGGGCTTGGGATTGATAGGGAATGGTCTAGGGATGATTGTCAAGCTATTGGAAGTGGTGGTTGGCCATGGGTGGCGGCAGAAACGGCGGTGGGAGGCCGGATTTCTCAAAAAGGAAAGCTAGCTTGTAGGAGCTGTTCCGGTGGTTGTTGGAGGCCGAAAATAGGTGGGTTAGGACGACAAGGGACCGGTGATGAAGTGGTGAAGAAATAGTGGCCGGAGGTCGAGCGACCGCGGCGGATCGGAGCAAAACCCGTGCGGGCTTTGAAGGGCTTTTCCGGCCAAACGGCCGGCCGGATGGGGGTGGGTTTTGGTGGGAAGGTGCGTCGGAGGGAGGGGAGTCGAACGGTGCCGGCGGTGAGCCGCACGGTGGCCGGACGGTGGCGGTTCGAAGGGTTGAAGGCTCCAGCGTGAGAGAGGAGGAGAGAGAGAGAGAGAGACCGCGGGGGTCGACGCGGGGAGAGAGAAAAAAAAGAAAAGAAAGAAAAAAAGAAAAAGAAAGAAAAAGAAAGAAAGGAAAAAAAAGAAAGAAGAAAAAGAGAAAAAGGAAAAAGAAAAGGAAAAAGGAAAAGAGATGTAGGGAAAAAAAGATGAGGTCTAATCCTCATTCCGGAAAACTAAACTAAACCGCCGAAACGAGATTAAAAACCACAAAACAACTAAAAGAAATAAAACACAACATCAATTAAATTAAAAAAAATAATTTTAAAACGCAAATAAATTTAAATAATAAACTAATATATTAATTAAAATAAAAACAACCATTTCAAATACACTCAAAAGCGGGTCATCACATCCTCCCCTCCTTAAAAACAAATTTCGTCCTCAAAATTTGCAGAGCAACCACCAACTTAAAGCAAGCCACATGAAAGCATATAAACCAACTGTGACCAAGATTAAGATACATACCTTCTTTATTCGAACAAATACGGGTACTGCTCCCTCATGTCCGCTGCTCGCTCCCAAGAGAAGTCTTGAGCTAACGGATCTCCCCAAGCCACTTTAACCAAAGGTATCGTCTTGGACCTCAACTGTTGCTCCTTCCAATCCAAGATCTACGACGGAACAACTTGATAAGTGAGATCCGGTTGCAACTGAATACCCGCTGGGTCGAGGAAGCGTGGTTCTTGCTGTCCAAAGCTCTTCTTCAGGGATGATACGTGGAAGACATCATGAATATCCCCAAAATAATCTGGCAAAGCAACTCTATAGGCGACGGACCCTACCTTCTCCAGAATCTGAAAAGGGCCGACATACCTCGGATCTAGCTTCTTCTCCTTACCAAAACGCTTAACACCTCTCATGGGAGAGACTTTAAGGTAAACCCAATTACCAACTTCAAAAGACAACTCTCTCCTCCTGGTATCAGCGTAACTTTTCTGGCGACTCTGAGCTGCCGCCATTTTATCTCTGATGATCCGGACTTGGCTTTGCATCTCCAGAATTATTTCGGGTCCAATTATCCTACTCTCCCCAACTTCATCCCAACACAAGGGCGACCTGCACTTTCTCCCATAAAGAGCTTCATAGGGAGCCATCTGAATGGTCGCATGGAAGCTGTTATTGTATGCAAACTCGATGAGCGGAAAATGATTTTCCCAACTCCCTTGGAATTCCATGACACATGCTCACAACATGTCTTCCAGGGTCTGAATGGTGCGCTCTGACTGGCCGTTTGTTTGCGGGTGATAAGCAGTACTGAACTTCAACTTAGTACCCAAAGCTGCCTGCAAACTCTTCCAGAACTGCGAAGTGAACCTTGGGTCTCGATTCGACACTATACTCTTTGGTATGCCGTGTAGCCGCACTATCTCTTTGACATACAAGCGGGTCAACTTACCCAAAGAGTCGGTGTTATTAACAGGCAGAAAATGAGCACTCTTCGTTAACCGGTCAACAATCACCCAAACAGAATTTTTTCCACTAGGCGTTCTCGGCAAACCCACTACAAAGTCTATCGTGATGTCATCCCACTTCCACTCAGGAATAGGGAGGGGTTGGAGCATACCTGCAGGTCTTTGATGCTCGGCCTTCACCTGACGGCATGTGTGGCATTTCTCAACATATAAGGCATTGTCCTTCTTCATTCCATCCCACCAGTAATTTTTCTTCAAGTCCCGATACATCTTTGTACTGCCGGGATGAACTGAATAAGGGGCCGCATGAGCTTCTGATATGATCCGCTCTTTGAATTCAGAGTCCTCGGGGACCACTCTGCGATCTCGGAACCGAAGTATCTCATCGTTATCCATGCTATAATGCAACGGCCCTCGAGATTTTCTGACTCTTTTCCTGATGTTCAGCAGCTTCGGATCCTTTCTTTGGAGAGTCTTCAATTCTTCAAAATCAGTTACCCGAATATCAAGAACTGAAGATAAAATCTCCACTTGCTGCGAACTCTCTATAAGGAGCCTTCTCATCCCACAAAGCAACGAATCCAATTCTGACGGCTCGGCTTCATCTTCCAAGTGTGACTTCCGGCTCAAAGCATCAGCAACTATATTAGCCTTCCCCGGATGGTACTTGATCTCACACTGATAGTCACTGATTAGCTCCAGCCATCGCCTCTGTCTCATATTTAGATTTTTCTGGGAAAACAAATGCTTCAAGCTCTTGTGATCAGTAAATACCTCGCAAGCTTCCCCATACAAGAAGTGCCGCCAGATTTTGAGAGCAAAAACAATCGCAGCCAATTCTAGATCGTGCGTCGGATAATTCTTCTCATGGTTCTTTAGCTGACGAGATGCATAGGCTACAACCCGTCCTTCCTGCATAAGGACACAACCCAAACCAAACTTAGACGCATCACTGAAGACTACGAATGACTTATGCGGTTCTGGGAGCGCTAACACTGGTGCCGTCGTCAACCTGTTCTTTAATTCCTGGAAGCTTCTCTCACATTTCTCTGACCAAACAAATTCTGTATTCTTCCGAGTCAAAGCTGCGAGAGGTCCGGATAGGCGAGCAAAACCCTCTACAAATCTTCAGTAATACCCGGCCAGCCCCAAGAAACTCCGGATCTCGCGCACTGTAGTCGGGCGCTGCCATGACAAAATAGCTTCTACCTTACTAGGATCAACAGCCACTCCGTCTCGGGAAATTACATGCCCAAGAAATTTAACTTCTTCCAACCAGAATTCACACTTGCTGAGCTTGGCGTACAACTGGTGTTCTCTCAATTTCCCAAGTACCAGACGAAGATGATACACATGCTCTTCAACATCTCGGGAATAAATCAGAATATCATCAATGAACACTACCACAAAGGAATCCAGATAAGGTCAAAATACTCGATTCATCAAATCCATGAAAGCAGCAGGGGCATTAGCTAACCCAAACGGCATCACCTTAAATTCATAATGCCCATACCTCGACCTGAAAGCAGTTTTAGGTACATCCTTGTCTCTGATCCTCAGCTGGTAGTATCCCGACCTCAAATCAATTTTAGAGAACACGGCTGCTCCTTGAAGCTGATCAAATAAATCATCTATCCGCGGGAGAGGATATTTATTTTTGATGGTCACCTTGTTCAATTCCCGATAATCAATGCACATACGGAGGGTTCCATCTTTCTTTTTAACAAATAAAACTGGTGCACCCCACGACGACGTACTAGGCTGAATAAATCCCTTCTTTACCAGTTCTTGCAACTGAGTCTTCAACTCTTTTAATTCAGCCGGTGCCATGCGATAAGGAGCTTTATGCACAGGAGCCGCTCCAGGTTCCAAGTCTATAACAAATTCCGTCTCTCGCACAGGGGGTAGTCCGGGCAAGTCATCCACAAACACATCGGGGAATTCTTCTACAACTGGAATGTCTGCCAACGACTTCTCCTCAGACGGCATGGACACCATCTGAACTAGGAATGCATCCGCTCCCCATGCAATCTCTCTTCTTGCTTGAATCGCCGATATAATTATCGGCTTTTCTTTTAATTTACTCCCCGCAAATTCCAGACAATCACCATCTGGAAGCTGAAAGCTAATTATCCGACTTCTGTAATTAATACTCGCAGAATATCGGTATAGCCAATCCATCCCGAGGATGATATCGAAGCCCAACAGCTTGAACACCACCAAATCAGCATCCAACAACCTTCCCTCAAAATTTAACGGGCATTCCAAAGCAACCTTGGAACACCACACCATCTCACCATCGGGTAGAGCCACTACCATAGACTTCGGCAACGGTTCCGTGACCAAATTACACACCCGAGCAAACGTGGAAGATACAAACGACCGTGAAGCACCGGAATCAAACAAAGTACAAGCATAAAACTCTTACAAACGGACTCTTCCTGTAATTACTCCAGCATCATGGGTCGCTGGCGCCTCATCATCCACCTCTCCGGGTGTGACAGCATAAACCCGGGCTTGCACTGCTTGTCTCGGGTTGGTTCTTCCACCGTGTCTACCTCCACGGCTTCCTTGAACTCTGACGGGGCAATCCCGAGCGATATGTCCCACTTGGCCGCACCGGTAACACTGGGGTCCGCTACTCATCCGACACTCGCCCTCATGAGCTCTATTACAAGCTCCACAAATAGGCACCCGTCCTCCCATACGAACACCTGAGGACGTTTGAGGTCGAGTTTCAGTCCACTGAACAAATTTCTGGGGTGAACCCGAGCTGCTTCCTTCACCAGAAAAACTCCGCCTCTTATGCCCTGGAGGGGAGCCCACACTCAGATTATTTTCCCGCTCCACAAGGGTGGCCACATCCACTAACTCCTGAAAAGTGGATATCCGATGGCTGACCACCATACGGCGTATGTCATGGCGTAGCCCCTCCTGAAAACGATATGCTCGCATCTCCTCAGTGGCTATAAGGTGAGGAGCAAATCGCCCAAGTTCTATGAAGCTTTGGGCGTATTGTTCCATTGTCGCGCCCCCTTGGACCAGATTTGAGAACTCTCTTGCCTTTTGCTTCCTTACCGATGCGGGAAAGAAGCGGTCATTGAACTCATTCTTGAAACGCTGCCAGGTTACCGCAGCGAAAGATCCCAATTCAGATTCCAGCATCACCCTCTTGGTATCCCACCAATCAGAAGCGGTACCTTGCAAGAGATAGCTGGCGTAGAGTACTTGCTGTGCCTCAGTGCATCCACACACCTCAAAGGTTCTCTCCAGATCTTTGATCCATTTTCCAGCCTGAAGTGGATCCTCATCTCCAGTGAAGTGTGGAGTCCTATGCGCCAGAAGCGCTCATAGGTGCATCCGGCTTGCACCATGCTACTGGACCCTCTGGATACATCCAAGGCCCTCCCTGATATGGCCAAGGACCTCCTGGTTGTGGCCAAAACCCTCCTTGTTGCGGACGAGGCCCTCCTGGTGGTGGCCAGGGTCCTCCTTGTGGCCAAGGCCCTGCCTGTTGTGGCCTAATATTCTGCTGCATAAGCTCCGTCATCTGCCGTATTGCTTCGGCTATGGAGTCATCCCTGGAGGTATTGTCCCGTGGTTCCTGAGTAGATTTCCTTGGTCTCCCCATTTTCCTGCCACAACACCACTCTTGACCCTCCTTTAAGAAAACAAATAAAACCATCATAAAACCAACAAAAACAAAACCAACACCACACAGCAAGAAACAAAAGAAACCAGCTTGCAAAAACATAACCAAATAAGTAAAAACAAGCAAACAAACTCAAACAAATAAAACAAATAAAACAACTGTACTTAACATAATTTTTAAAACACAACTTTAAAAAAAAAACATTCTGGTACTACCTACGGGACATGTGGTTTTACCCAGAGCCAAACCGCTCTGATACCACCTGTGACGCCCCCAAATCCCCACGCCTGAACACGGGGAAATCGATACGTCCGGATGGTGACAACCCAGGTCACCATCCTATCGACGGGTGCCAAGTGTGTGCAAAGGCAACATATGTGCACAAAGAAACACGTAGCGGATAACGAAAGTCATAACTAAGTACCAGAATTTTTTCTTAACGTAATACAAGCTGTTTAAAACATACATAAATAAAATATTATAAAAACACAAATACAGATTTAAACCAAATATAAAGCATAGCATCAGCAACCCGGCGGAGCCGCATCCTCGGGCTCAACCTCCTCCTCTTCATCCTCAAACTCTGCACCAAAAGCTACGGAACCAAAAATGGTACCGCAGGTAAGTAAAACCCAAACGCTACTAGATAAAAACACATAGAACTCAAACAATATGCATGAAACATGCCCAATGCACAAAGCTCATAAAACATAATTTTTCCACACACGCAAAAAAAAAACCCGTTTGGCCCAAAAACACATCCTTTCCGAAAAACACGCCAAAAGTCACATTTGGCCTTTATCCGACTCAAACCAGAATCCATTTTATCCGTATGCACCATGACCTCCCCTAGGGGTCATCCGCACACCCTGGCTCCAATACCACACCGCAGAGTACCACTACGCATGTGACACCTAACGAGCGATGCCCAGTTCCACGCCCCGTGTGTTCGTAGCCAAGCATCCTCTAGCCCTCACCAGCAAAGGGCCACGGAGTCGGTGCGTAGAGCGATGCCCGGTTCCGCGCCCGGCGCGTTCGTAGCCAAGCAACCCCTAGCCCCCGCTCCCGTCGTCTAGCGACAACCCAGGGGACATCACTCAGTTTATTCCGCTCCTGAGTGACCAGAGGAGCTCCACCGGGATAATACCCCATCCCGGCTTGGGGTCGTGATACACACGCACCCGTAAGACCACTTACGCCAATACACAGGCTTTTCACACTATTTCACAAACACACGTGCATGCACCATGCAATGCCATAACAATGCATAAAAAAAAATCCAACAATATAAATCAAATAAACAGGCAACTCCGTCCTCCATCCATTCGACCCCCGAACTCCTCGGACTTAGTCCGGAATCAACCAATCAGCAGATAAAATAAATTGAATGAGCAATATATATTTAAATCTGAAAATAGGGTTTGGAAAATACTTACGGCGCTATATGGCAATTTTAGAAAACACGCGGCGTTGCAAACGGCGGAGAAAAAGCAACGTCACAGTGAAAATTCACTATGGCCGTGGGTTGTGAAAAACTCACTTTTGAATGGGGACAAACTAGGGCTTGGGATTGATAGGGAATGGTCTAGGGATGATTATGAAGCTATTGGAAGTGGTGGTTGGCCGTGGGTGGCGGCAGAAACGGAGGTGGGAGGCCGGATTTCTCAAAAAGGAAAGCTAGCTCGTAGGAGCTGTTCCGGTGGTTGTTGGAGGCCGAAAATAGGTGGGTTAGGACGGCAAGGGACCGGTGATGAAATGGTGAAGAAATGGTGGCCGGAGGTGGAGCGACGGCGGTGGATCGGAGCAAAACCCGTGCGGGCTTTGAAGGGCTTTTCTGGCCAAACGGCTGGCCGGATGGGGGTGAGTTTTGGTGGGAAGGTGCGCCGGAGGGAGGGGAGTCGAATGGTGCCGGCGGTGAGCCACATGGTGGCCGGACGGCGGCGGTTCGAAGGGTTGAAGGCTCCGGCGTGTGAGAGAGAGAGAGAGAGAGAGAGAGAGAGAGAGAGAGAGAGAGAGAGAGAGAGAGAGAGAGAGAGAGAGAGAGAGAGAGAGAGAGACCGGGTGGGTCGATGCGGGGAGAGAGAAAAAAAAAGAAAAGAAAGAAAAAAAGAAAAAGAAAGGAAAAAAAAGAAAGAAGAAAAAGAGAAAAAGGAAAAAGAAAAGGAAAAAGGAAAAGAGATGTAGGGAAAAAAAGATGAGGTCTAATCCTCATTCCGAAAAACTAAACTAAACCGCCGAAACGAGATTAAAAACCACAAAACAACTAAAAGAAATAAAACACAACATCAATTAAATTAAAAAAAACAATTTTAAAATGAAAATAAATTAAAATAATAAACTAATATATTAATTAAAATAAAAACAACAATTTCAGCGAAAATACACTCAAAAGCGGGTCATCACATGACTTGTTGGCTTAATGAAAGAACTTTTACAACTAGATAAATCGATCAAACTATAGTCTTTAGTTGTCATTTTGTTCTCTTTAGTTTTTTTTTTTCTCAAACTTAAAACTCCTATTTACTTATCATAGAGCAATTCACATTTTACCAGACAAACACAGATATACAAACCATGATACACACACAGACCCTTCTACAAGGAAAACAATTGAGGGCAAAATAAATTATTGTTCATGCATTGCTATAAATAGTGCATGGCAAGTAACTTATTCTACCTGTTTTTTGTGTAGAATGTAATGCCCCATACTCGAAGGGTTGTGGAGTTATAGTTGGTATCAAGTTTCGGAGGGTCGGGGAGTAACAGTTGGTATTAGAGTTAGGTTTTAGATCCTACAGACTTTAATAATGAGTTTGACAAGATTTACAATTTTGGATTCTACATAATTGAATTATAGTTTTAGATTCTTGTTTTACATAAGTTTGATCAAATACTTAGGTTTTAGATTCTACAAATTTTTAGAATGATCTTTATGATAATTAAGGTTTTAGATTATGTAGACTTTATGTAAGGAGTTTTTTTAAACATGAGGTTTTAGGCTTTGCAAACTATAGGAAATAACCAATGTGACATTTGATGTTTTAGATGCTTTAGACTTTAAGAACGATTTTGATGATATCTAAGATTTTAGATTCTATGGATTCCAAGTAATGATTTTGGATAAGATTCAAGGTTTTAGATTATGTGGATTTTATCGTATAGGTTTGATCAAACGCTAAGGTTTTGACTTCGTAGACTTTAGGTAATGATTTTTAATGAGAGATAACGTTTTGAATTTTGCATACTTTAGGTTATAGTAAGACATGAGTAGGAACGAGTAAGAATAGGAAATTGAGATGGTTTATGTTTGTTTTCGTGCCTACATCTACGTTTGTGCTTTCTGTATGAGTACTTTCTTAGAAATGTCTAAGTCTAGTTTCAGGATGTCGCCTCATCAATGTGTTCGTAACCTTGTGGAGTTGAATAGATCTAATAATGACGGAGAAGTCAACTCGAGCGCTTTTGAAGCAATTCTAGTGGTGGTGCAACAAGTGATAGAAGCGATTACTTAGAGCCCTGCAAGTCAGAACCATAGTTGAGTAGTTCAATTGGATGCACCCAACTTCATTTGATGGAAGAGGCAATTCAATTATGGCGGACGATTGGATCCAGGATATAGAAGAAATACTTCGAGTCCTTAATTAAACAGGCGAACAAAAGGTTTTGTACTCCACTTTGAAGCTAACTGGTGAAGCTAAGCATTGGTGGATTGCAAAGAGAACTATTATGGAAGCTGATGGGATAATAGTTCTCATTACCTGGCCCCACTTTAAGCATATCTTCTTTGAAGACTTCTTCCAAAATCAGTTAGAGATGCTAGAGCGAAGGAGTTTGCCAATTTGGTGCAGGGGACTATGACTGTGCATGAATATTCTACTAGATTCATAGAGTTTTCATGCTTTGCTACTTACTTGATCCTTGATGTATAGAAGAAAGCCCAAAAATTTGAGGAGGTTTTGAATCATAGAATAAACGAATGAGTGGTGAGTTTCAGATTCAAAGTGTATCAGAGCTAGTTGACATGGCAACAATGTTTGAGTATAATTTCAAGAGAACCGCTAAACTTTAGGAGCAAAGGAAGCGGTCTACACCACATGGATTCCCCTCTAGTGAGGATCAAGGACTGTGGAAGAAGAGGAATGAAGGAACAGTTCGGGCCAGAGACATTACCTTATTCTCGTTCTTTGCATCACTGCCTTGTAGTGGCCACCTTCGAAAGGCCTATATGTCACTCAGCCCCATTGTATCGAGCTCTTGTGTGATGCAAATTAGGAGGATGCTCCATAATTAATAGAGATATTTTAATTGATAATTATCTTTTCCTAATTTATTGCTTTACTAGTTAGATTAGTATTTCCTAGTTTTATTTTATCTACAATTATTATTTCCTAATTTTATTCTATATACAATTGTTATTTCTTAGTTATATTAGTATTTTATTTTGTTGGCTATTTAAGGATCAAGGATGAATTAAAGGACCTCTTGAATGATTAATGAAATTGCATGTTTGATCTTGCGAAGGGACTAGTTTGATGAGACACCAGAAACTTGTTAATTTATTTTCTTGGAGATATTATAACTTTATAAAGAGAGATTCTGTGTTTTTCTCTTCTTGGCATCGACGTGAGATTGAACCAGGAAGTTGGCACCAATTTTGGCATCAGAGCAAGGTTCCTTCCTAATGGAGCTTAGCACCCGATGCCTGTAACCTGTCGTGAATCTTCGTATGCTATGGCAAACAACCAAAATCTAAACAACCAAGACATGGAACAACCCAATTTGTAGTAACAAATCACTTAAATAGCCACAATTTTAGAGCAACTCAGTCACCGACTAGATGCCATGGATGAGTGTCAAGATCAAAACGAGTTTAGACCTTTCAATCAAAGAGGGTGTGGCCCAATTCGTGGGGAGGTGTTGGACGCAAGTGATATAAATGTTGGCGAAGATTGGGAAGATCAAGAAGACCAAGAGTTTGAGGATTGTCGACCTCGAATCTGAAGTCATAGACAAAATTTTCACCGAGGTTGTGGTGGACATGGAGTAGATTATCAATCTTTTGATGAATTAACTAAGAGGATGAACGTTGATGTGCCAGATGTTTTTGGAAAATTAGAGCCCAACACTTTTGAAGACTGGTTAACCTCTATTGAGGATTATTTGTATTGGTTTGATGTATCAGATGATTGAAAGTTTTGTTATGTTCGGATGAAATTGAAGGGGATGCATGAGCATGGTGGGGAAGTGTGGAAAAACAATTACGTTGTACTCGATGCTTAGGAGTTTCCAACTGGGAGGAGATGAAGGAGCGACAAAGGGAAAAATATTTTCCCATTGATTATGAGCAAATGATTATTGAAGAGAAGTTAAACTCAAGCGAGGGTCATTGAGTGTTGACTAATTTACAAATCGCTTCCATGTGTTGACTGTTCGTAGCAAGATTGTGGAGACTGAACATTAAACTTTAGCTCGATACCGCACTGGATTACATAGAGATCTATGCAAGGAGATGTTGACTGCAAGTTTAATCAATGTAGAGGAGGTGTATCAATTGGCACTACGTATTGAGAAACAAATGAGGGCCTCGATTGGGAGGAAAATGATATCAACAGATCCAAGACCAAAACGTGTCACAACTCCTTCATTCCAAAGGCCACCATTGCTGAAAAATCAAGCCAGGGGTGTGGTGATTGGAGACCAGAAAGGAAAAGTAAAAGCTACCAACAAAAGGCCACAATATTATAAATGTAAATGTTTGGACACTCTGCTATTGTGTGTCCTACAAGAGATAAAAATTTAGCCTTCATATGTGAAAAAGAATTATTGATAATGGATGCTATTGAAGAAACAGATGAAGAGGAGACCTATGGGAGTAGTCACTATGAAGAACACATGGGCGCATCGGATTTATCTAGTTGCATGATTCATTGAGTGTTGACAAGATCTAAGAAAGAGCTCCAGGCTAATCCCGAGTGGTTGCGTACCAATATTTTTCATACATGCATGGAACATAATGGTTGAGCTTTAAATGTCATTATTGATAATGGTAGTGGCATGAATGTGATTTCCTAAACTGTAGTAGAACGTTTTGAGCTGAAAATTGAGAAGCATCCTACTCCTTATTGGATTAGTTGGATTAATGAAGAAAATTTAGTCATAGTGAAGCAATAATGTTTAGTTAAATTTTCATTGGAAAAAAAAAATATGTGGATGAGGCCTAGTGCGATGTGATCCCTATGAGCGTTTGTCACATGCTATTGGGGCATCCATAGGTCTATGATCGAAAGGTTTCTTATGATAGGTATGCTAACACTTACTCCTTTAATTTTAAAGGTAGGAAATTTGTTTTGGATCCTTTGCAGATTTCAAAATTTGAGACAAAAAAGGAAGCTATCCCAATTTTGACCATACGTCGATTTTCTCGAGTCATACATGATAAAGTTATGGTGCTAATGGTAACAAGGTGTGAAATGAAACAAGATGATGGTTATGTTCCAGCCGAACTCGCCACAACGTTGGAGGAATTTCATGACATTATGCCAGATGAGATGCCGAAGCAACTCCTTCCAATGCGGGATGTGCAACATGCTATTGACTCGATCCTCGGATCAACCTTGCCTAATTTACCACACTCTCGCATAAGCACAACAGAGAATGAAGAGCTCAGCCGACAAATTCAGTAATTGTTAGATAAAAGCTTTATTCGAGAGAGTTTTAGCCCCTGCACTGTTCTGGTTTTACTTATGCCCAAGAAGAATGGTAGTTTGAGGATGAACGTAGATAGCCGAGCAATTAACAAGATAACAATGAAATACCATTTTCCCATTCCCCGTCTTGATGAGATGTTGGATTTGCTAAGTGGTTCATTTATTTTTACTAAGATCAACCTTTGAAGTGGATACCACCAAATCCGTATTCAACCGGGCGATGAGTGGAAGATGGCCTTCAAAACGAAAGATGGTTTGTTCGAATGGCTAGTCATGCCCTTCGGATTAACCAATGCACTAAGCACCTTCATGTGCATTATGACACAAGCTCTCAATCCATTCTTGGGTAAATTTATTGTTGTTTATTTTGATGATATCCTAATCTTTAGCCGAAGTTTGTAGGACCATTTAGGCCATGTCGAGCAAGTATTGAAGACTTTGAGAGCTGAATAACTCTATATTAATTGGGGCAAGTGTTCATTTTTGAAGAAAAGTGCCAAATTTATCGGTTTTACAATTTCTGATCAAGGTGTTGAGGCCGACTTCGCAAAGGTGCAAGCTATTCAAAATTGGCCAACACCCTGAAAGTTTTCTGAAGTCAAGAGCTTCCACAATTTAGCCACATTTTATCGTCGATTTATTCACGGGTTTAGCACTATAATGACCCTAATCACTGAGTGCTTGAAAGCAAACAATTTCTCGTGGAGTGCCGCAGCTGCCAAGGCCTTCACCGAAATTAAAGAGAAGATAGGGGTAAGCACCAGTTATTAAGTTGCCTGATTTCTCTAAAGTTTTTGAAGTGGTTTGTGATGCCTCACAAGTAGGAATCAGGAGTGTATTGAGTCAAGAAGGCTGCCCCATCGCTTTTTATAGTGAGAAGCTTAATGACACTCACTAGCGATACTCGGTATATGACATGGAATTCTATGCTCTAATTCAAACTCTCAAGTATTGGCTACCATATTTGATTCATAGAGAGTTTATTCTTTACACTGATCATGATTCCTTGAAACATCTAAATTCTCAAAGTAAGCTAAATGCTCGACATGCTTGTTGGATAGACTATTTGCAGAAGTTCGAGTTTGTTATTAGGATAAGTTGGGGATTGAAAATAAGGTGGTTGACGCCTTAAGCAGGAGACCTCACTTGTTGCATATGTTTTCAGCTAATTTTATTGGATTTGAAAGTCTCAAAACTCAGTATGCTAATGATGAGGATTTCGGTAAGGTGTGGAGTAATCTATCTACTCATGTGCACATATATGGTTGTGAATATTCATTGAAAGATGGATATTTATTTTATGGCACACGACTGTGCATTCCTCGTGGGTCTTTCCGCGAGTTCCTAGTTATAGAACTCCATGGTGGGGGTTTAGCTGGGCATTTTGGATATAATAAAACTTTTACTATTACTGCTGATCGATTCTATTGGCCTCAGATGCGTAGAGATGTGCATACAGTGGTTGATCATTGTCGGATTTGCCAAATAAATAAAAGAACCAAGCAACAAGCAGAGTTCTATACACCACACCCCATTCCGGAAAAGCCATGGCAACATATTAGTATGGACTTTGTTCTTGGGTTGCCTAAAACTCTTTGGCAACATGACTCAATTATGGTGGTTGTTGATCATTTTTTAAAAATGTTACATTTCATTCCATGTCACAAGACTTATGATGCCTCAAAGATTGCTGCAATATTCTTGCAAGAAGTAATCCGATTATATGGTGTTCCAGCTTCTATCATGTCTGACAGGGATGTAAAATTTGTGAGTTATTTCTGGAAGACATTGTGGGCAAAAATGGAGATGAAGTTGATATTTTCTAGTGCATTCCATCTCCAAACAAATGGCCAAACTGAAGTAACCAACATGAGCTTGGGAAATTTATTACATTGCCTCGTCACAGATCATGTCACTAGTTGGGATATAGTACTTCCACAAGCAGAATTTGCTTTCAATAATTCTGTTAACAGATCAATAGGGTGCACTCTATTCAAAGTGGTTTATGATTTTCGACTCAGCACTCCAATCGATAAAAACTCCTTATCATTGCCTCCTAGACCAAGCGAAGCTGCACTAGATTTTTTCTAGCTATATGAGGGATGCAAATGGCACCTTACCTTTCATACAAATTCTTATGCAGCTTCTACAAATGCAAGGTGAAAAGATAAGCTATTCAGTGTGGTTGATATGATTCTTATTCGTTTAAGATTTGAGCGATTTCCTTCCGAGAGTTTTACCAAACTTCATGCAAGACAGGCGGGTCTTTTCAAAGTCGCCAAGAAATTGGGCACCAACGCATATATCATTGATTTGCCCTCTGATTTTGATATTAGTTCAACTTTTTTAACATAGAAGATCTGACTGAGTTTAAGGGTTATGAAAATGATTTTTCTACATTACCAGCTCTAGAGGCATTGCAGACACCAACTTTTCATGTCCTAGCAAATACAGCTACTCGAGATGAGATTGCCTCTACTCTTGATCACCAATTTGTTACAACCTGTTGAGGAGGGTATTACAAGTTTTTAGTGCAACGGAAAAATATCCAAATTCGGAATTAGTTTGGTTGCAAGCATCGGAAGTCTAGTGTTTACATCGACTTCTATTTGCTGCTTACACTTGTCAAAACTTGCTAGAGTCAAGTTCTTCAGGAGAGCTGACAATTGATGCAAATTAGGAGGATGCTCCATAATTAGTGGAGATATTTTAATTGATAGTTATGTTTTCCTAATTTATTGCTTTTCTAGTTAGATTAGTATATTCTAGTTTTATTTTATCTACAATTGTTATTTCATAGTTAGATTAGTATTTTTTTAGTTTTATTCTATCTGCAATTGTTATTTTTTAGTTAGATTAGTTTTTTTATTTTGTTGGCTATTTAAGGATCAAGGATGTACAATTAAAGGACCTCTTGAATGATTAATGAAATTGCATGTTTGATCCTGAGAATGGACTAGTCTGATGAGACACCAGAAACTTGTTAATTTATTTTCTTGGAGAGATTCCAACTTTATAGAGAGAGATTTTGTGCTTTTCTCTTCTTGGCATCAACGTGAGGTTGAACCAGAAAGTTGGCACCACAGTGTCAAGCACCACACCCCATTTGTGTCTTTGTTTCTTTCTTACCCCCCTCCCCCATCAGCATCTCACTTCTTTGATTTTGCTCTCTAACTCTTCTTCTATTCTTACTGTGTTGTCGCTTGGCAGCAACAACCCTTCCCACACCACCTCTACTTGTCGCCAATTAGGTTTTGGCATCCCTCCGTTCGTCTGTCTCTCATTTTTCTCACTTGGTCTCTCTCTCTCTCTCTCTCTCTCTCTCTCTCTCTTCCCATCTTATTTTGCTCTCTTTGCATTGTAGGATAACTCGTTTGATCAATAGAGGCCACTGAAGCAAGCTATATTGCCTCATCTCACCCAAGTGCCTTAGACCACCAGGGGCAATCTCTAGTCAGCATCGTAGCTCTTGAATCCAACCAACCACCGCTTCGAGTTTGGGTAAGATTCTCTCGAGCTTTAACCTTAGAACCACAACTTAATTTTTGTGGCTCTTATGATTGTTGTCTACGGGAGGTTGGGTTGTCTAGATTTGTGAGTTGATGTTTGTAGTTGTGATTTGTGGTTGATTGATGTTTTGAGTTTCTTTTGTTGTAAGGTTGTGGGAGAGGGGAAATGGTTGAAAAATGCATATTGGTGTTTCGATCTTTTGGGAGTATGATTGTTAATGGTGAGGTGTGTTATGGTGAAATTTAAGCAAATCAAAGGAGGTTGGGTTAATCTATTGATAGAATAGTGTGTGGATGTTGTACTTGGACCATTATAAACCCAAGGCTCCATGATGGACTATTTTATTTATGGGCTGTTTATTGTGCTCATATTGAGCTATAGTTTGGGTCATAGAATGTTGTTAGTTATGTTGGTTTTGTACAAAATGAGTTATTAATATGTTAGAGATACTTTTGGACTAGGTAGCAATTTTGCTATGGTTTGGATTCTAGTCTTAGATGCTACTTTGTAAAAGTTAGGTAAGCGATTTTTCCTATGCCAGACTTTGTCTAAAACTAACTGAAATTGATTTTGTGAAAAACCCTACATATTTTGTCATGAAAACGGCCTCTATTTTGTGCACTAGTCTTTGTTCTAAACTTGTGAAATCTGACATTTTCTCATGACTAATGTAGACACTAGCAATTTTTGTACTATGTTTCCTTATTGCATAAGATGTAAATATGAAGTCTGAAATTTTTATTTGATTATATGATGTGTGTCTACTTAGAACTTTGTTAAGATTTGATATTGAATTTAAAAATTTCAGAGTTAAAATTCTGTTATGCTTTGGTTTCGGCCCTGCCACGGGTAAAAGTAGTGGCCTTCAGCCCTACCATGGGTTATAGTAGTGGCCTATGTTTGAGTATAGACCATTTTGGTGATAGTGATTTATGTTCTACTTAACTATCTGCAGATTGCACAACCCTGCCACGAGGAAAGAAATGACCTTTGTTTTGACTGCACTCAGTTTGGTGACAAAACTGTGATTTACGTTCTACTTGATTATACGCATACATGCACAACTCTACTACAGGGGTAAACATGGTCTCTGTTTCTGATGTTATTAGTACAATTGGGCCTAAGGTCTTTTGTATATGTTATTATTGTAATGAAATGCTTATAAAAATACCATTGCCATATTTTTTAGAACAATCTGTTTCTATATTTTGTGACTGGCTCATGTTTACACACTCATATAGGTCTGCTACTTAAAGAGTTGTTGATAACTTACTCAATTAGTGCTATTATTTTTCAGATCATTTGGATGTTTCAGCTGAGAATAAAGAATAGAAGGCATGGGCAAGATTAGATGAGATAGTGGACTAAGTGCCAATGGTTCCAAGAGTCTATAAGAGGATATTATTCAAGAAACTAATCATTATCTTTTAGATATTATTTTGGAATATTGATGTTCTTCTAAAAGAACATATATTTTGGTTTGAATAAATGATTTTTATATGATATTGGGACTTTAGAGTTTATACCTGTATTATGGATGTGATTTTAAATGACAGGAACTAATTTCCTAACCTTTTGACCACGGGACGTTGCATAGAAGATCCTTCTGTCAAGCACTTTTTAAACTGTAAGATGTAGCCATTCATTGGATGCGAAACTAGCCACAAATGGACAAAAAAATTATAATTTTAACACGACTAGAATAAAAAATATAACTTTTTTTTTTTTTGATACTTTTAACTATTGATTGTAAGATGATGTGATTGAATTAAAGTAAAAAAAGAAAAAGAAAAATATGTTTTCAAATGATAACTTAGTTTAGTTGTGTATCATTGGTTAGCAATTTGGATAGTATTCATGTTATGTTAAGTTATAAATATTCGACTATATGGATCAACTTGTTAAGCTAAACAGGCCAGACATTCAAATCCTAACACTAACTATTTAAATAATAGGTCGTCTTATGTCCATTTTGCCCGTTTAACAATAATTAGAAATGGATTAATACAACACAGCTTATTTCAACCCGTTTAATGTAAATGAGTTAAATTAATCCACAAAACCTATTTGACCCGATTAACATAATTTCATATAAAAATTAAAATTTATATATATTAGTAACAACAATATTTCAAAATATAATAATACGACTACTACTAAACAAAAATATCAATATTTTTTAGATTTTGATCTATAATAAAACCAATATTACAAACTCAATAATAACAAATATGAGCATAAATCCATAATTACAATTATAATAATAAAAATATAAGCATATTGAGAAATACTAATACAAAAGTACCCAACGATAATAAAATTATAATTTTGAAATAAAATTTAAGCAGGCTATTGCGGGTTGATTTTGGGTTTAAGTAGGTTGACCCGTTATTAACTCATTTATTAATCTTCTCTTAACGGATAAACCCATTTTGATCTAAAACCATTTATATCAAACAAAAATCCACTAATTTCATGTCGTGTTTGTGTTAGATTCACAAGTCGTATCACATATTGTCACACTTAATGTATGAGGGGTAACCCTATCATTACTCAAAAAACATATTCATAGCTTGTTGAACAAACATGTAAAATTACAAATAGTTACTTTTAGGCTATGTTTGGTTGTTGAACCAAACTCAATTTATCTCAACTCATCTGAAACCAATTATTGATGGGAGTCACTACATTTCAATTTTTTTTATTAAAAAATTCAACTCATCTCAATATTCAAATGCAGTAGGTTGTGTTTGGAAGATGAACCCAACTTAAACTCATCTAAACTCATCTCATTGATGGAACTCACTATTTTTTCAGTTTCCCATAAAAAATGTAAACTTATTTCAACCTATTTCATACATTTCAACCTAAAGAGTTAAACTAATCTAAACTTAAAAAAGTTAAACCCATCTCAATTGGACTTACAAAATATTACTATTTACATCTTAACTCAACTCATCTCATATTAACATCCAAATACAGCCTTAGTCTACAAGCAACGACATTTGTCATAACAAATAAGTATATATTTGTAGACAAATAATTATAGTGAATTCTATTGGCAGTAAATAATCATAATAAACAAAAATAAACATACAAACAACAAATAATTATATACAAACGAAAAAAAAAAATGAATGCAGACAATAAACATACACAAGAAGTGTGAAAAACAAAGATCACCATGACATGGCACAAGAAGTTACATAGTACCTTGCTATGTGTTATTACAGCATGACCTAATGTTCATACAACATACATAAATACAAAACAAACCTAACTATACAAATAGGTTTACCTATTCAAATTACCAAACAACCTTCCCTTTTAGCACTAGAGTGTTCAAAGGTTATGTCTAATAGGCTAAAAGTGGTTTTACCTGAGGTTATTTCTATTTCACGAAGTGCATGTGTATCCGATAGAGTTATATTTGATAATATTTTGGTGGCTTATAAAATGGTTCATTTTTTAAGAAGTAAAAGGTATGGCAAAGAGGGCTTCATGTCTCTTAAATTGGACATGACTAAAGCCTATGATAGGTTTGAATGACACTACATAGAAGCAGTAATGTAGCAGATGGGATTTGCAAAGAAGTGGGTAAAGTTGGTAATGCTTTGTGTAAGGTCTGTTACCTTCTCTATCCTTATTAATGGTGAAGCATTGGGTCCCATACATCCTTCTTGAGGGATAAGATAGGGAGATCCCATTTCTCCCTATTTGGGTTTTTTTGGGAACAGAAGGACTTATCTCTCTTTTAAATCAAGTTGAAATCAAGAAGTAGATAAGTGGGATAAGGGTTTGCAGAGGAGCTCCTATGGTGAACCATCTGCTGTTTGTAGATGATAGTGTCTTTTTTTGCAAGACTTCAATTCAAGAGAACATGGAGGTTCAAAGGATCCTGACAGTTTATGAGAGTGCTTCAGGCCAAAAAATCAATAGAGAGAACTTTTTTTTTTTTTTTTGATAAATTGATAGAGAGAAAACTTCTATGGTCTTTAGCAAAAATGTATCTTCAGCAAAGCAACAATGACTGCTCTCTTTGTGGGGAATTCAAGAATTTCATAATATGACAAGTACTTAGGCCTGCCACCTATGGTTAAGAAAGATAAGAAAAGAGCTTTTCAGATATTAAGCACAAAGTATGGCAAAAATTGCAGAATTGGAAAGAGAAGTTTTTATCTTAAGGTGGCAAAGGAATTTTAATCAAGGTTGTTGAACTATCCATCCCCACTTATGCTATGAGTTATTTTAAATTGCCTAATTCTCTATGCACAAAACTTGAACAGATAATGTCAAAGTTTTGGTGGGGTCAAAAAAAAAGAAGAAAAGAGAATACATTGGGTATGTTGGAAGAGGATGTGTGATCCTAAAGATGATGGTGGTTTGGATTTTAACAACTTAAGAACTTTTAATGATGCATGCATTACTTGTCAAACAAAGGTGGAGACTAATGCAGAATCAAGGTAGCCTACTTCACAAGATGTTCAAAGCTCAATGCTTCCCTCAAACCAATTTTAAGGCATCAAAGTTTGGATATAACCCATCATATGTATGGAGGGGCATCTGGTCAGTTAAAGATAAATTATTTCAGGGCTGCAGATGGAGGGTTGGGAATGTGAGAGACATTAGTATATGGCATGATCACTGGATTTAGAGATCTTAAATAGAAGGTGGAGGAGCTGTTTGATCAAAACAGTGGTTGGTGGGATGTGCAAAAAGTGAGAAGAACCTTGCCACTTGAAGCTGCTGATGAAGTCTTGAAAATCATTGTTAGCTCAGAGAATCATGAAGACAAATTGATCTAGGAAATAAAGAGGAATGGATGTTTTACTATGAGAAATGCCTATAGAATGTTCAGAAGTTTGAGGGCAGCGAGAAATGAGAGGGAGAGTTCTACAAGCAGTAAAACTGAAAAGTTTTGGAAGGGTATTTGGAGATTGAAGATACCTCATAAGGTTAAGCTGTTTGCTTGGAGGACATGCATAGAGGGTCTCCCCACAAAATCTAATATGAAGAGAAGAAAAGTAGTTAAAGAAGAGACATGTCATATTTGTTCTTTAGGTATAGAAAGTACTATACATGCTTTTTATTGATTTCCATTACTAAAAGATATGTGGCACAAGTAGTTCCCTCAGCTCAAATCATCAGTGCCTAATTTAGAGTTTAGGGAAGTGGTTTTTCAAGTGCAAGACATCTATTGTAAAGATGAACTTGAGAGATTCTTCATGATAGCTTGGGCCTGTTGGTAGAAAAGAAATCAATGGGTTTTCGAATACAAATAAAGGATAACAAAAGATGTTATCAATTCTGCTCTCTCTATGCATAAGTCTTTCAAAGCAAAGAAGAATTTAAATCAGTGCAGCATGAAAAAATGACTCAATGGTAGCTTTCTCCTAGGGGTACAACTAAACTCAACGTGGATGGGGCAACTTTTCATGAAGAACACAGTGTAGGGCTGTGATTAATGTGACGCCCCCAAATCCCCACGCACGGACACGGGGAAATCGAGTCGTCCGGATGATGACATCACGGGTTACCACCCTATCGACATGTGCCAAGTGTGTGTATAAGCAACGAATGTGCACGAGAAACACGTAGCGGATAGCAAAGTCAATAACTAAATACCAAAATTTTTTTTAGTTTAATACAAGCTGTTTAAAACATACGTAATAAAATATTACAAAACAAATATAATTTTAAACCAAATAACAAAACTTTAACTTTAACTTCAGCACCCCAGCGGAGCTGCATCCTCGGGCTTAGCCTCCTCCTCCTCATCCTCGATCTCTGCATCAAAATCTACGGTACCAAAAATAGTGCCACAGGTAAGTAAAATCCAAACACTACCAGATAAAAACATATAAAACTCAAACAATATGCATGAAAGGATGCCAATGCACAAAACCCATAAAATCATATTTTTACCACATACGCCAAAAATCCCATTTGGCCCAAAATATATCCTTTAATCATATCCTCGCCATTATCCCAGATAATGGCCCAAAAACCAGTCTCGCCATTTTCCCAGAAAATGGCCCATTAACTAAACCATCAGAGCACTGTAGGCGGGAATCACAGGCGGGACTCTACCACCATCCCTGCTCACCAACATCCCTCCGCATGCACCGTAGGCGGGAATCACAGGCGGGACTCTACCACCATCCCTGCTTACCACCATCCCTACACCGCGTGCACCGTAGGCAGGAATCGCAGGCGGGACTCTACCACCATCCCTGCTTACCACCATCCCTACACGTACCTCTGAATCAAACCAATCAATCCATACGTTCATATATACCAAAAATATTTCTCGCTTGAAAACCCAGCTTTCAATATTTAATACATGTATATGCGTGCACAATGCAATGCAAATAAAATTACACAAATTAACCAACACTTTCCAAACATCCAAAACAACCAAACAAACAACTCCGTCCTAAAATCCAACCGACCCCCGAACTCCTCAGACTCAGTCCGGAATCAATCAACCAACATCAAATATTTATTAAATGAGCAAAATATATTTAAATCTAAAAGTAGAGTTTGAAAAATACTTACAGCGCTATATGGTATTTTTAGAAAGCTCGCGGCATTGCAAACGGCAGAAGAAAAGTAACGTAACAGTGTAATTTACACTGTTGCCGTGGGTAATAAATTATCCATTTTTGAACGGGGACAAACCAAAGCTCGAGATTGATAGGGAATGGCCTTGAGATATTTATGAAGCTAAGGGAAATGAGTTTTGGCCGTGGGCAGTGGTGGAAATGGCGGTCGAAGGCCAAAAATGGGCTGAATGGAGTTGAGCTCGTGGGAACTGCTCCAGCAATAAATCAAGGCCGGAAATGGGTGGTTTAGGTCGGCAAGAGGTAGGGGAAGAAGCTGTGAAGAGATGCTGGCTGGAGGTGGTGCGACGGTGCCGAAATCGGTAAAAAATCGTATGGCTTGGAGGAGCTCGTGATGGCTAACGGTGGCTCGGATGGAGGTGAAATTTGGTGGGGATGTTCACCGGTGAGAGGGGAAGAAAACTGGGTGGGTGGTGTAGCCCACGCCGCCGGCAAGCGGCGGTTCTGGGTTGCGAAAGCAACCGGCGACAGGGGAAAAAACAGAACAGGTGCCGTGACTTCTAGGGGCTCGTGGCGGCTAACGGCTGGTCCGATGACTCTGAAAATTGGTGGGGATGAACTCTGGTGGGAGGGGAAGAGAATGGTGGGGGTGGTGTACAACACAGCCGCCGGACGGTGGCGCGATGGGCAGCCGAAGTGGTAGCGACGGTAGGGGAAAAAGAAGGGGCAGCGCGCGGGAGAGGGGAAATGGGGAAGAAAGAAGAAGAAAAAGAAAGAAAAGAAAGAAAAGAAGAAAAATAAAAGGAAAAAGGGAAAAAGAAAAAGAGAAAAGAAAAGAAATGAGGTCCAATCCTTACTCCGAAAACTAAAAACCGATCTGCCGAAAACGATATTAAAAACTGTAAAACGATTAAAATAAATTAAACACAACATCAAATAAATTAAAAACCAATTAAAATACATTAATTTAAAATAAATAAAATAATATATTAATTAAATTAAAAACAACCTTTCAGTGAAAATACACGTAAAAGCGGGTCATTACATCCTCCCCCCTTAAAAACAAATTTCGTCCTCGAAATTTGCAAGATCAAACACCAACTTAAAACGAGCCACATAATTCCACATAAAACCGCCTGTGACCAAGGCTAAGAAACGTACCGTCATTACTCAAACAAGTATGGGTACTGCTCCCTCATGTCCGCTACTCGCTCTCAAGAGAAATCTTGAGCTAACGGATCTCCCCATGCCACCTTAACTAAAGGTATCGTCTTGGGTTTCAACGGTTGCTCCTTCCAAACTTTCATCCCATTCCAACTTTGGTAACCTAATAGCCACTTCCAAAGTTAACCATCCATAAACCGAATTGCACGACCAAATGATTAATCTCCCATTAAAACTTTGAACTACTACTAATTCTTCAAAATCAACACAAAATTGAAACTTCTAAAAATCTCCAAAAATCATGCTTTCGCGCGTACTCTGATAACTCACCAAAATACATAAAGGCTATATCCTCAAAAATTAATATCATGAAGAACAAGCTCAATCCACACCTAATCACAAGAAAACTTTTACCACATTTTCATAGAAAATCATATACCTCCAAAACCCACAAATCTTCATTCATTCCTCAATTGGCCTTCGCTGCCTTAAACAAAAACCAACATTCCGCAAAAATACATACATTGATTGATGACAGAAACCAGTACTAATCAACCTCCAAGCCCCAATTTGAAAACACATAACCTCATCCCAAAATACATCTGTCTCTTCTAAAGATAAGGAACATTTCCAAAAGGCCCAAGTCCTTCCCAGCCAACCAACAAGAGCGCCTATAACCTTTATCCGATATCCCACACTTCAAGCTCATTTCCTATATTTTGAATAACATCTAATCTTGCAATAACTCACTTACTATAAACTACCACTGACTTCACCCAGACATAATCGCAACGCTCTTGGTAACTCACCCACCTACTTGTACTCTCAAAAACTCTAGTTTTAACACAACTAATTCCTTCAATAGCACTTCACAAAAAAAAAAAAACCTCAAGACAGGTCATACTGTTTAAATCTTCAATCCATAAAAAACTATTAAACAACATTCAAGGATCCTGCTGCTTCATTACTTCATACATATGATCATGCTACCCACCGTTGATGCACAAATTCAACTTCCAAAATTTATTACTTCATACACCACACATGGTGACCTAACGATCTCCTTTCAAGTTAAATAACCATATCCTCAATTCTCCCAACTAGATACTTGATCTCCAAAGAAAAGTATAGCCTTACCAATTTAAATTCCTATGACTTCAAGTCGCAATTAATTCTCAAGATAAACACAACGGTCGTTTCAAACCACCATCCCAATGGGTAACCCGCTTCGACTGCACATTCATTTCAACTTACCAAACAACTCAAAGCCAAAAATCTCTTGAATTTAATATTACCACACAGATTCCTCTTCAACTCCTACCAAGCCAAAAATAGATGAGACTAGGACCAGCACTCTCCGAAATCCATACATATGTACCCTTACTACTCATCGATCCCATGCACTCTTAGCCAACACCAAAAATCATTCAAATGTACAAGTGATCCATTATCACATTTCCATCATCTGGACTTATATCCTCAACTCAGCAAAAATCATTCCTAAATCTACTGAACTTATATCCTTAAATTAGCAACCGGCCATTGCTTAAAGTTTGGTACCGAGAATGACCTTAAACCTGCTAAGAATCCATTCCCAAAAGTCTACAAATCATATAACCTCAAATTCAATCGTATTCAATACCAACACAAAATCTACTATTTCCAACACCCTGATGAACCTATACCTTTTGAATCGATAGAATCATTTCCTAAGATTTGCTACTACAACCTCAAGTTAACAATAATTATTTTCTAAATTAGCTCGATATCTTCAATCCTCAAAGAAATACACGAACTAGATCATTACCTCCAATCCTCAAAGAAATCTGCTCTAGAAAAATTTTCATATCAATAACTCAACTCTAATCAACTCCATTTTAATGGTTACAAACTAATCACTCACTAGAGTAGATCAAGCTACAACACTAAGTCTGTAAAACTAAGAACTCAATTCCTATTATAAATCAGTCCTTCAATTCTACAATTCTAAAACCTTAAATCAAACAAGAATCATCTTACGGAACCTCTAAGATCAAATTACTTACATTCCATAATAGAAAAAAATCGACTTCTCAAATCTTTCAAATTCTAAAACATTAATAGATAATAAATCATTTTCTAAAATTCTCAAGATTGGTGGCTTTAATCCAAAACATTCACCTTAAAAGCTTGTAAAATCTAAAGCCCCAATTGCCACCAAATTACTCATCCGAATCACGAAATCTAAAACTCGAAATTTAATTATTTCCCTCCAAAACTTGTCGAACCTAACATCTTAATTACCATAAACTTATTTTCCTAAAATCTATAAGGCCCCAAACTTTAAAACTTTGCTGAAACCTCATAAAATCTATCATTGAAATTTGTTGAACTTACAACCTACTACATTATAGGCCATTTCATAAAATCCACAGAACCAAAGAACTCAATTATTCTACTTCCCCAAAAGATCACTCAGATAATGCCATTCTCTTCAAGCCTTGATAATATGCAAATATACAAGAAAACAAAACCACACAAGGCATTCATCACGAAATATTAAATTAGACCCATACCTGTCATGACTCTAGCATTCTGAGTCTCCTTAACCTCACCTCCAAAGGTACCAGGAGTCATTGCGTACATTCGAGCCCGAGCCAATTGCCTCTGGTTAGCTCTACCACTGCGATGAGCTCCACGACTTTCTTGAACTCGACTAGGGCATTCACGAGCAAGATGCCCCGTCTGACCGCACTTAAAACATTGGTTACTACCCAGACGACACTCGCCTCCGTGAGCTCTATTACATCTTCCACAAACTGGCACTCGTCCTTCCATACGCACTCCCAAAGCTGCTAATGGTCGAATCCCGGTTCGCTGAACAAACTTCTGAGGTGAACCTGAACTACTTCCTTCACTAGAAAAACTCCGCCTCTTATGTCCTGGAGGGGAGCCCATTCTCAAATTATTCTCTCGCTCCACAAGAGTGGCCACATCCACTAAATCCTGAAAAGTGGATATCCGGTGGCTGACCACCATATGGCGTATATCAGGATGTAGACCTTCCTAGAAACGCTCGGCTAGCATTTCCTCTGTGGCGATAAGGTGGGGAGCAAATCGCCCAAGTTCTATAAATCTTCGGGCATACTGTTCCACGGTCATGCTCCCTTGGACCAAGTTTGAAAACTCTCTTGCTTTTTGCCGCCTCACAGAAGCGGGAAAGAAGCGATCATTAAACTCTTTATTGAAGCGCTGCCAGGTCACGGCGGCGAAAGATTCCAACTCTGATTCCAACATTACTCTCTTGGTATCCCACCACTCAGAAGCGGTGCCTTGCAATAGATAGCTGGCGTAGAGTACTTGTTGCGCCTCGGTGCAACCACACACCTCAAAAGTTCTTTCCAAGTCTTTGACCCACTTTCCAGCTTGAAGTGGATCCCCTTCTCCAGTGAAGTGTGGAGTTCTATGCGCCAGAAAGCGCTCATAAGTGCATCCAGCTTGCACCATGCCACTAGGCCCTCCTGGGTATAGCCAAGGCCCTCTCTGATGTGGCCAAGGACTTCCTAGTTGTGGCCAAAGCCCTCCTTATTACAGCCAAGGCCCTTCTTATTGTGGAAAAGGCCCTCCTTATTGTGGCCTAAAATTCTACTGCATGAACTCCGTCATCTGCCGTATCGCTTGGGCTATGGAATCATCTCTCGATGTATCGTCCCGTGGCCCTTGAGTAGATATCCTTGGTCTCACCATTTTTTTCCCGCCACAACACAACCTTTGACCCCCTTTAAGAAAAACAAATAAAACCAACAACATAAAACCAAAAACCCAAACCAAACCACATAACATGAAAACAAAAAAAAACCAGCATGCAATAACACAACTAAATAAATATATACAAGCAAACAAGGTCAAACAATTAAAACATGTTAAATAGCAACTTTACTTAAAATAAATTTTAAAACACAACTTTAAAAACATTCTGGTACTACCTACGGGACATGTGGTTTTACCCAGAGCCAAACCGCTCTGATGCCACCTGTGACGCCCCCAAATCCCCACGCACGGACACGGGGAAATCGAGACGTCCGGATGATGACATCACGGGTCACCACCCTATCGACGTGTGCCAAGTATGTGTATAAGCAACGAATGTGCACGAGAAACACGCAGCGGATAGCAAAGTTAATAACTAAGTACCAGAATTTTTCATAGTTTAAAACAAAACTGTTTAAAACATACGTAATAAAATATTACAAAACAAATATAGTTTTAAATCAAATAACAAAACTTTAACTTTAACTTCAGCACCCCGGCGGAGCCGCATCCTCGAGCTCAGCCTCATCCTCCTCATTCTCGATCTCTGCATCAAAATCTACGGTACAAAAAATGGTGCCGCAAGTAAGTAAAATCCAAACACCATCAGATTAAAACATATAAAACTCAAACAATATGCATGAAAGGATGCCAATGCACAAAACCCATAAAATCATATTTTTACCACGCACGCCAAAAATCCCATTTGGCCCAAAATATATCCTTTAATCATATCCTCGCCTTTATCCTAGATAATGGCCCAAAAACCAGTCTCGTCATTTTTCCAGAAAATGGCCCATTAACTAAACCATCAGAGCACTGTAGGCGGGAATCGCAGGCGAGACTCTACCACCATCCCTGCTCACCACCATCCCTACGCGTGCACCATAGGCGAGAATCACAGGCGGGACTCTACCACCATCCCTACGCCGCGTGCACCGTAGGCGGGAATCGCAGGAGGGACTCTACCACCATCCCTGCTTACCACCATCCTTACACGTGCCTCTGAATCAAACCAATCAATCCATACGTTCATATATACCAAAAATATTTCTCGCTTGAAAACCCAGTTTTCAATATTTAATACATGCATATGCGTGCACAATGCAATGCAAATAAAATTACACAAATTAACCAACACTTTCCAAACATCCAAAACAACCAAACAGACAACTCCGTCCTCAAATCCAACCGACCCCTGAACTCCTCGGACTCAGTCCGGAATCAACCAACCAACAGCAAATATTTATTGAATAAGTAAAATATATTTAAATCTAAAAGTAGAGTTTGAAAAATACTTACAGCGCTATATGGTATTTTTAGAAAGCTCGTGGCGTTGCAAACGGCAGAAAAAAAATAACGTAACAGTGTAATTTACATTGTTGTCGTGGGTAATAAATTACCCATTTTTGAACGGGGACAAACCAAAGCTCGGAATTGATAGGGAATGACCTTGAGATATTTATGAAACTAAGGGAAACGAGTTTTGGCCGTGGGTAGTGGTGGAAATGGCGATCGAAGGCCAAAAAGTGGCTGAATGGAGTTGAACTCGTGGGAGCTGCTCCGGCAACGGATCGAGGCCGGAAATGGGTGGTTTAGGTCGGCAAGCGGTAGGGAAAGAAGTTGTGAAGAGATGGTGGCTGGAGGTGGTGCGACGGTGCCGGAATCGGTGAAAAATCGTATGGCTTGGAGGAACTCGTGGTGGCTAACGGTGGTTTGGATGGAGGTAAAACTTGGTAAGGATGTTCACCGGTGAGAGGAGAACAAAACTGGGTGAGTGGTGTAGGCCACGCCGCCGGCGAGCGGCGGTTCTGGGTTGCGAAAGCAACCAGCGACAGGGAGAAAAACAGAGCAGATGCCGTGACTTCCAGGGGCTCGTGGCGGCTAACGGCTAGTCCGATGACTCTGAAAATTGGTGGGGATGAACTCTGGTGGGAGGGGAAGAGAATGGTGGGGGTGGTGTACAACACAGCCACCGGACGGCTGCGCGATGGGCATCCGAAGTTGCAGCGATGGTAAGGGGAAAAAGAAGGGGCAGCGCGTGGGAGAGGGGAAACGGGGAAGAAAGAAGAAGAAAAAGAAAGAAAAGAAAAAAAAGAAGAAAAAGAAAAGGAAAAATGGAAAAAGAAAAAGAGAAAAGAAAATAAATAAGGTCCAATTCTCATTCCGGAAACCAAAAACCAATCTGCCGAAAACGATATTAAAAACCGTATAACGATTAAAATAAATTAAACACAACATCAAATAAATTAAAAACCAATTAAAATACATTAATTTAAAATAAATAAACTAATATATTAATTAAATTAAAAACAACCTTTCAGTGAAAATACACGTAAAAGCGGGTCATCACAATTAATACTAAGAGATTGGGAAGGAAAAGTTTGATGTCAGTGAGCAAAAAAGAAGCTGTTGTGATTGAGCCTTTGGAGATTGAACTAATAGCAATCTTGAGAGGTCTGCAATTCTTCATTCCTCTAGGCCTTGAGTCCTTGTGTATTGAAAGTGATTTGCTACTCCTAGTCCACGAAATTACTAGTTCTGATACTTCAAAGTCTATTCTTGGGAATATAGTAATAGACATTCGGCAACTTATAGGGAGATTACAAAATTGTTCAATTCCACACATTAATAGGGAAGCCAATGAAGCTACACACAAACTAGCAAGGTTTGTTAGAAATATTGAGTCTATAAATGTATGTTGGGATTCTGTCCCTTGCTGTGTTTAACAAATCCTATGTACTGATTTACATTTGTTATGTTGATGGCAGTAATGAAATTTGTTTTCCTATTAAAAAAAAAAAAAAGCTAGAGTCAAACTGTGCCAAATGGTAGAACATGCTATTCGGCACTAGGATACTATTCTACCCACAAAATCTTGCAAGTTTTGACAAACAATTCAAATATGTTGGGGTTGGGTGTAACACCCCTTCCCGTAGGTCGGGAATGTTACGTATATTCATAACATAATGTCCGATAAAGAGATTCAGGCTAAGGTTGGATTGAGGAACACTCTTAACTTATATCATCTCATCTCATATCATCATAACAAATTTCTACATAAAATACAATAAACAATTCAAAATTTTCAAATAACAATAATAATATTCAAATAATATTTTATTCAATTTTTAACTTTTATCTCAACTCATTTCATTTCAACTCACAATCCAAACCTAACCTCAGTCTCATAAAATACCTCATCTATTGGATCATAAAACTTATATAGTTTGACAGTATTTCATAACATAAATGCTGAGAAATAAAAGAAATGACATAAGCTAGTTCTATGTGAAACCAACACTACTTAAAAGTCTAAATCATACACTAAGTCTCTGGAAATTTATTCTACTCTTGGCACTCATGCTCTGCATCCACGAAATTATCATCTAGGCCATTAAAACATAAAAATAGAGAAACAAGCAAATGAGTTGAAAACTCAGTAATAGCACATCATACTGTAAACTTAACTTCGTTTAACATTAGGCTTAATTTTGAAAACTTACATATACCGTCACACATTCACATAACATATATATCATTCATTAGTAATATAAGCGAAATTATACATAATCATGGCAATACATGTAACGTGAATACATGAATGACTGACCCTATGCATTTCCTAACAATCATACATGACTTATTCATCTTGTCTTTCACTTATTTAGTGACCATCATTATATGTGTGAATCAGTCCAATTGTTGTTGACCGCATATACTAATCGTGACATGAGGTAAATCACGATTGGGTCTGTGGAACCGTATAATATATCATATCATGCAGTGATACATGCTTGATTTTGTGTCATCACTTAACATATGGTGAATTACGTTTGAGTCCATGACACCATCTAATTTATCATAACATGTAGTGAAACACACTTGAGTACATGCTATCACATAGCATATGTTAAAGGAAGCTTGAGTCCGTGGTATCGCATATCATAACCTGTGGTGAAACATATTTGGGTCCGTGTCACCTTAAAACATCATATCTTTCATGTGGTAGACCATGCTTGAGTCCATGGCTTGCATATCCACCCATAACATAGGACTAATTTTAAAGTTTACTCGTCATTCATGTGTTTTCTTACGAACTTTCATAATGCATGAGAACGTGTTTCACTTCATGAATTTACATGACATGGCATACTCTTGTGCATGGTATAATATTATACATGACATATTAATATGAGTCTTACACCACCTACCATAACATTGGCATGGTATAACTTGATCTAAACATTACATGGCATATATGTGATTTTCATAACATCTCATGCACTAACAATCCATATTAGCATAGCATCACAAGCATATTATCTTAATTCATCGAAATTCTTGAAAAGAGGCTGACCTTGAATTGGCTTGTAGTGTAGCGTAAGTAAATATCACATTTTTCATGCACAATTAGAATATTTACAACACACATAAAGTTATGATCATGCAACTTACCTATTAGTATTGCTTCTTGGTTCCTGCTTTGTAGCTTGTTACCTATACGAAGTACTAGACGTTACTAGCTATTTAGAAAAGTCCATTATACCTACTTGAACACATATCATGAACTTTAATTTAAGAAAATATTCAACCATATATTGAATTCAATAAACAATAATATCATATAGTTATTAAAACAATAATATCATATCTAGTCCTTTAAATATAATTTAGTCGGGAATATATGTTTATACATATATACATATTATCTTTTTTTATAAACTAATAGTGTAAATAATAATTTCACAAAATAGGTTTAATAATACAATAGGCCAACCATAATTTAATACTCAGCAATATAAGTTTCAACTCCTTCAACATTTTTTGAAAAATGAGTTTTGGGGTTACAATTTACATATTGATTTTAATAAAACTTTGGCGTAATTTAAAAATCACAAAAACAATTTCTATGACAATAACATTAAGCCCACACAAGAAAACATTCCACTTAAATAATATACTAATTTTTAAAAAGCATTAAAAATCGAGTCCAACATATAACAAGGCCATGTGAAAAATCAGCCCTCTTAAGGATTAACAAAGCACTAGGCCTAATGGGCTTAAGGCCGAAGGGCCCATTATGAATTAAACGGGTGGCTACCCTTGTGGAAAATACAAGGACTAAGCACAATGAGGGAAAATGGCCGTACGATGCTCCTCGAGAGAGGAAGAAGAACCACTACGACGGTGGTCTGGGTGGCTGGTCGAGGTTCACGTTGGAGCAACTAGAGGCTCCCTCTAAACATGGTGGTGAGAGAGAGAGAGAGAGAGAGAAACTGTCAAACCGAGAAACCAATGAGGAGAGGAGGAAGATTCGACGGGGGCTTACCTAGAAGGTTTGGGTTCGACGGGAAGCGACCGGCCGACCGTTTTTTAATTGCCTGAGAGGGGACCCGAATTTTCTAGTGGTCGACGGAGGACTGAGCAAAAGCACATAGGGGTTGTTTGGTTATTGACAGTGGAGAGAGAGCGACAAAGAAGGGTTTAGGGGCTTACGGAGAGAGGAAAAGTTGTGCGGCTGCCTCAGGTGGCTAGGTCGGCATTTTCTGTGGCTGTTTCCGACGAGTGGATGCTTGGTTTGTAGGAATGGTGCCACGACTCTCTGTGTAGGGAAATTTGATGTTTATGGGGGGTTTTGGCTACAGGATCTCATGGATTTGATGAAGAGGAAAAGAGAGGATTTTATGGGAGGGTTTTTGACGTGAGAGTTGGTTCCTAATTAGGAAACTATTCAAACTTGGAAATCAAATGGGAGGGATGTATGGGTGTTTATAGAGGAAAATCCCAATTAAAAATCATCCCCAGAAAATAAAACACATTTTATTAAAATACTATAAATACTAAAACTACTAATTTAGTAATAATAATAATAATCATACTTGTAAATCCTAATTGAAGACCCGTATGTTACACTGGGGGAAGACAGACAGATCAAATAGCGCTTGAGAGCGAATTTCTAGGAAGAAATCAAAATGTTCACCATCTATTGTCACCATTAATTCCGATCTACAGGCACTCGGATTGTCTGGCGGAACTGATGAGCCATTAAATGGTCGTCTCTTATGTTCACTAGTTACTAGAGGTCAGATAATTGGATTTCTTGTGAATTTGACATATCATCTAGACATACGAATACTGAAAGAACGGAAGGTCTGTAATTACCATTTCAAAATCACAGCATGTAGGAAGAATAAATCATTGAAATATTCATGATCTGCACTTACTAATGAACTTTAGAGAAGAACCCTATCGTGGAAACAACAACTATGAGTCAATAATGATATTAACTTTTGATAGTTAGAACAAGTAAAATCAATGACTTTTTATACCTTTTCTCTGGATAATTATGTAAATATAATGAAGCAGGATTGTAAGGTGAATCTTTATCACTATATATCATTCGGGAACATCAAGGATCGAAGGATGTCGATAGAAATTGTTCCCGAAACGTTGCAAGAGATATTCTACTTGCCCGTGTACTCTAGAAAGTTGACACTTTTATGGGCTTTCTGAAGACAGCTTGAAGCATATTCCTCCGTTTTGAACTCTATTCTGAAAACGGATTTTCTCCCTGTTGAATCATTGTCTTGTTGCCATCTAACGATGGGAAATGAAAACCATTGTCAACAAGCACTCTGTAGCTATCTCAGGTTGGGAACTCTAGTACATGAATTGGAAACTCCAATTAGGCCCTGCATAAAAGGTGCAGGATGTAGGTCAATTCATGTGACTGAATGTAGCAATGATCTTGCTGACGTTGCTTTGTTAGCCAGTACGCCACATCAGGTGCTAATCTCAACTCCCTTGGGTTTTGTTAAATGAGACACCAGGTGGGGGACTTGAATTCTTCAAGCAGCTAACGTTTGGAACCATACCTGATCCAATTGGAGTGTGCTATGAATGACCATCAGCAGCAAAAAAACCAAAAGGGTGTCTCTAATTTAACTGATGTTGATACGATGTTTCTAGTATCACCAGTAGTCACCACAAGAACAAACCCCTTTATTAAAATGATGGAATCTGTTGGCATCCCTTACAACAAGTTGCCTTCCAAAGAATTTTGAGACTAGCTTACAGAAAGTGTGGCAATCACCACAAACCCGAAGATTCTTTGTGACCCGGATGGGGGTCCCATCAGGTGTTCCAAGCAATCCATAAGCAATGGCCAGTCGTTCACTATGCCCATAAAGCATCTGAACTTTCTGTTCTTCCTCTACATTGTGTAAAACATATTCGGTTTGAGGCACATAATCTCCTTCCCTCTTCAAAGTCTCCGTAATTTGAGCTAGTTTATGATAAATGTCTTCAAAATGTGGATGAGACTTGTCCCTTGCTACGAATGTATGGACCTGATTACCAACCTCAACCCAACTACAACCAGGATTTTTCTTCATCCCACATTCCTTCATTCTCATTCTTACTTCTTCAACATCCTTCCATTTTTGACTTGCAGCAAAGACATTGGAAATTAGCACATAATTTCCTGGGTTTTCTGGACCCAACTCGAAGAGCTTTTTCGCTGCAATTTGTCCTAATTCTTTATTCGAGTGAACCTGGCAAGCCCCGAGGAGAGCACACCAAACTTCAGCTGAAGGTTCAGTCTGCATAGATTCCACAAATTGGAGTGCCTCTTCTAAATGATTGGCACGCCCCAAAAGATCAACCAGACAGGCATAGTGTTCAGGCCATGGCTCCAAAAGATATTCAGATTGCATAACTTCTAGAAGTTTTTTACCTTCATCAATCAATCCTGAATGACTGCATGCATAAAGAAGCACCAAAAAGGTAATATGGTCAGGAACAACATTTTCATCCCTCATTCTATGAAATATATCAATTGCGGCCTTTCCACAGCCATGCATTCCGTTTGCATTGATCATACATGTCCATAGAGCTAAACTTTTGTGTCTCATACAATTGAACACCTTATGGGAGGTATCCAGAGCTCCACAGCGAGCATACATATCAACAAGAGCGTTCGCAAGAGATCCATCTAAGACAAAGCCCTTTCTAATTATAAATCCATGAGTTTCTTTTCCTTTCTTCAAGGCAGATAAAATAGCAGCCCCTGAGAGTATGCTCACTAGAGCTATAGAATCAGGTTCTACATCAGATGCTTTCATTAAGTAGACTAGTTCAAGAGCCTTATTTGCATGCCCATTATGGAGATAGCAAGTAATCATGCTCGTCCAAGACACAACATCTTTGAATTTGATGGATTCAAACATTCGTCTTGCATAATTTATGTTCTCACACTCGCCATAGACAGCAACAATTGAATTATGTAGTTCAAGATCAGATAAACCTCTCCTCAAAATATAACCATGGACTTCTTTCACATAGGAAATGTTCTTTACCCCACCACAAGCCAGGAGGATACTTGCCATCATCATCACGTCAACACCAACCCCTTCCATTTGCGCTTTTGAGAACAATTCTAAGGCTCCATAGTACGATTTGCACTGAGCATACCCAGAAATTAATGTTGTCCAAGAAATAGAGTCTTTATCAAGCATCATATCAAAAGCACGACCCATATATTTCACATTGCCACATTTTCCATACATATCTAGTAGTGTATTCCCAAACTGCAAACCAGAATCAAACCCACTTTTTATTGCATAAGCATGAAGTTCCATTCCATTCATTAAATTCCTCAATCGACCAGATGCTGCAGTAACATTTAATAATGAAACCTGATCAGGATTTATACCAGCATCCTGCATGTCATAGAAGAACTGTAGTGCTTCTTTATATAGACCATTGTGTACGAAACCAGAAAGCAACGTGTTCCATGATATATAATCTTTTTCATCCATTTCATAAAATATTCTTGCAGCTTCATTCATTTCACCGCATCTTGCATACATGGTTATCAAGGCATTAGCTAAATAAATATCAACATGATGACTGGCTTTCAAAATAGCAGCATGGATCTCCATACCAAGTTTCAGAAAGGACGAACCCTCACAGGCTTGAAGAGCAGCAACGTAAGTGTAGGTGTTCATGGCAAGACCCACCTTCTGCATATCTCTAAAAAGTCCTAATGCCTCTACAGACTCTCCATTTGCTGCATATGCCGAAGTTATAGAATTCCATGACACAATGTCATTTTCGGTCATACCATCAAATAACTTCCTTGCCCCGTCAAGATTGCTGCACTTTGCATACATAGCAACTAGTGAATTGACAACATATACAATAGACTCATATCCACATCTAATAGCTAGACCATGAACTTCTGCCCCACAATGGAGATCATGAAGCATGCCGCAAGCTTTGAGCACACAAGGAAATGTGCAAGAATCAAGAGGAGCTCCTGAAGCCCTCATTCCTCTATATAAATTAAGCGCTCTAGAAGGTTCTCCATTTGAAACATAGGCACCAATCATAGCATTCCAAGTAAAAATGGATCTGTGAGACATTTTATCAAACATCTTCTCCGCGCAAGAAAGAGAGCCACATTTCCCATACATAAACACAAGCCTAGTACTCAAAAACACCGAGTCATACCCGGAGAAAGATTTTATCATATGTGCATGAACTTGTTGACCATGTGACAGAGCTTTCTTGCTTGCACAGAGCTCAAGCACTGATGAATAAACCTCTTCTAGACAAAACGGAATCGAATTTTGATCAGAGAACAAGCTGGTTAACGTTTGAAAAGCTTCTTTAAGGCTTGTTTGCTTCAAAACCTGTTTGAGAAAAGGGGCTATAATGGGTTTTTGGGAGAATCTCGGGAGTTGGAGAGGAGGTTTAAGATGGGCATTCTTCAATATTGGGTGGCTTGGAAAGGTAGTAGCAGGGGTAGTGAAGTGACAGAGCGGAATTGCAGCAGCCATTACAGAGTACGTGCATGCGGGGAGACAAAATTTTAGACGCATCAACAACTCTGTAATCATGCCATTGGTATTATAGGAATTTTGTTACGTACACCTTTATTTTGCAATTAGCTTTACCCAATCTGCACTTCTCACTTGGGTTTTATTTTATTTTTTTATTTTCTTAAAGGCTGCTATCTGCTTAGTCAATAAAAAAGTGTTAAAGTGTTAGGATTATAAATGAATATCATGTTAATAAACAAAATTCATAAATTAATATGAATAGATATAATATGTTAGATATTATAAAAAAAATTTATAATTTGCTATATGTAAGAAAATAATATTGTGTAACCCAAATCAATATTTTCGTAACTTCTTATAATTGAAATTTTCGGATGTTACTAAATGCTCAATAACGTTGTGGCTAATTACATGTGGTTATATATATATATATATATATTATACTTTTTTGCCTTAAAAGTTTAAATAAAAACTAATGACATCACCAAGTGAAAAAAATTCTAAAGAAGCTGCAGTGGAATAGATCACGTACATGAGTCCATGACACGCTTAAACATGCATGCGGTGCAGACAACCTTGGAAAACATACGCCTTTGTCTGCATCAATTAGTCGAAGTGGAGTTGGCAAAATGTGTGGGATGGCTAAGTGGGCCTAAGGGGCTGGTTTAATGCAAGTACTCCCATCCTCCATGCCATTCGGTCACTTCAAGGCCCTCACACCAAGTCATTCATCCAACTCTACAAGCAAGAACACTTGAGCCCCATACCTCACCCTACCGAAACTCACTGTCTCTCGTCTCAATTCCTTTTGTCCCACTCGTCCACCATAGCTTTTCCCCACTCGCACACAAGCTTACACATCAAACTTTTCACAATAGAGAGAAGCTAAGTGGAGAGAAGAGTACGAAGAGAGCTAGTTTTTCTCTCTTGATGATAACTCGATATGCACTTATGGCTTATTATTTCAATAAATATGGCTTATTTTGATAAGCGAAGAGAAATTGACTTTTTGCTACAACAAGTCGTTGCAATAGGCCAAATCTGTTGTAGCTCTTTTTCTTCAACCCTTCCTCTTCTATGTTTGCTACTCTAGTTAAGAGCATATTATCATGGGTGTTAGAATGGTTTTATTTAAATGCAATGGTTAATTTTTTTGGTGAAGTTAGAGCAGACTTAATTTGGCTAAAATGATTTGGTGTTGTTTTGGAATTCTAGCTTGAAATGCCATGTAGTCTTAGGAGTTGCTTAATGATTTTGGATTTGATGGAGTTTGGTGATGAAAAAACCCCGCCCAGAAAGTGGGACGCACTGCTACAGTTTATCTTTCTCTCTCTCTCTCTCTCTCTCTCTCTCTCTCTCTCTCTCTCTCTATATATATATATATATATATTAGATCAGGAACATGTAAAAAACACGTTTGCCTAGTTGGGTTAAATAGGCTTTTTACAAAAATAATATGGGATTTTTTTTTTTTGAAAAAAAAAAACTTGATTAATGAATAATTTAATACATAAAGACAAAAAAGCAAACTTTAGCAAATATTTTTGGATAATGATAGGTCGGTAACTATAATGATTACATATTTAGATATATTAGAAAACAAAAACATTAGTTCAAAATTAAAGTCAAGATACATAAAAATAACATAGATAAATAAAAATAACATTATTGCCACCACAATAAATACTACCACCATTTTGTTAAAACTCCTAGAAAAGTGGCTTCGGGACAAGCCTCGACACTACTACCCTTGGGAGTCGAGGATAGCACCATGGCCAGCCTACACGCATGCCTTGGCCCGTGCCGTGACACGCACGGGGCACCCAGCATGCATGCATGCCTTGGCCCGCGCGTTGACACGCACGGGGCACCCAGCATGCAAGCCAGCGAGGTTGGAAGCCGTGCGCAGCCCAGCACGCGATTTGGCCCACGCACGCCCATGCGCATTCGCAAGCCCTTGCACGTGCGCCCCCTCGCGCGCACCTTTGCGTGCTCCCCACGCCGCATGCTAGTCAGGTTAGTGGCAAGCCTTCGCAGGTGTGCCATCCAGCGCACGGCTTCAGCCCGTGCCTTGCAGGCTAGGCTAGTAGCATGCCCTGTGATGACCCGCTTTTACGTGTATTTTCACTGAAAGAGTTGTTTTTAATTTAATTAATATAGTAGTTATTTTATTTTAAATTATTGTATTTTAAATTGGTTTTATTTTATTTGATGTGGTGTTTAATTTATTTTAGTCGTTTTATGGTTTTTAAAATCGTTTTCGTCGGGTTAGTTTTTGGATTCCGGAAGTGAGGATTGGACCTCATTTCTTTTCTTTTCTCTTTTTCTTTTCCTTTTTTTCCTTTTTCCTTTTCTTCTTTTCTTCTTTCCTTCTTTTTCTTTTCTTCTTCTTCTTTTTCCCTCCCACGCGCTACAGCCCTCCCTTCTCCCTCCTGTCGCCGTCCAGCTCTCCACCTCAACCCATCGCCGTCCAGCTGACGTGGCAGACACAGCCACCACCAATCAACTCCCTCCGGCCGGTGAACACCCCCACCAAAAATAACCTCCATCTGAGCCGCCGATCACCACCTAGAGCCCCATCTTTCCGCACGATTTTGAGCCGTTTCCAGCGCTATCGCTCCACCTCCGGCCACCATCTCTTCACAACTTTTTTCCCTACCTCTTGCCGTCCTAACCCACCCATTTTTGGCCCAGATCCGTTGCCGGAGCAGCTCCCACGAGCTCAACTCCGTTCAGCCCATTTTTGCACTTCCACCGCCGTTTCCACCGCCACCCACGGCCAAAGCTCACTTCCTTTAACTTCATAAACACCTCAAGGCCATTCACTATCAATCTCGTGTCTTGGTTTGTCCCTGTTCGAAAGTGGGTAATTTACTACCCACGGCCACAGTGTAAAATATACTGTTACGTTGTTTTTCATCCACCGTTTGCAACGTTGTAAGCTTTCAAAAAAATATCTTATAGTGTTGTAAGTATTTTTCAAACTCTACTTTTAGATTTAAATATATTTTGGTCTTACAATAATTATTTGACTACGGGTTGATTGATTCTGGATTGAGTCTGAGGAATTCGAGGGTCGGATAGATTGAGGACAGAGTTGCTTGGTTTGGTTGTTTGTGATTGGTTGGTTAATTGTGCCTTGAGGTTGCATTTACATGGTGTATTCACGTGCATTTTATTTAAATTGAAAAAAATCCGGTTTTATTCGTGTAAATGGATTTTTGGGTGCATGTGTGTCACGACACCAAGCCGGGATTGGGTATTATCTCGGTGGAACTCCTCTGGTCACTCGGGAGTGGATTGCACGATACGGTAACGCTGTCGTGTCGACTCCGTGGTCCCTAGAGTGTTGGGGGCTAGAGGATGGACTGGTCTAGGGACGCACTGGGCGCGAGTACTGGGCATCTCTCCTTTAGGTGACACACGCGTAGACGTTACCTGCGGTGTGGCACAGGAGTCAGAGTGTGCAGATGATCCCTAGGGGAGATCATGGTGCATGCAATAATTGGATCGGTTTTATGGTTTTGGTTACGGGCCATTTTCTGGAAAAATGGCGAGATTTGGTTTGAGGCTATGTGATCCATTTTCTGGGAAAATGGTGGTTTACTGATTTAGGCCAAATGGCGAGGACTGGTTTTAAATGTTATGTTTTTGGGCCAAATGAGATTTTGGTGTGCGTGGAAAAAATGTGGTTTTTGTGGGACATGTGCATTTGCATTCTTTCATGCATATTGTTTGAGTTTTAATATGCTTTTATCTAGTGATGTTTGGATCTTACTTACCTGCAGCACCATTTTTGGTACCGTAGATTTTGATGCAGAGATCGAGGAGGAGGAGGAGGCTGAGCCCTAGGATGCGGCTCCGCCAGAGTATTGATTTGGGAGTTTACGTTTTGTAGTTGGTTTGAAACGATATTTGTGGTTTGTAATATTTTATTATGTATGTTTTGAACAGTTTTGTATTAAACCAAGAAAAAATTCTGGTACTTAGTTATATGACTTTGTTTATCTGCTGCGTGTTTTCTTTTACACATTTGTTGCTTATACACACACTTGGCACTTGGCGATAGGGTGGTGACTCGTGATGTCATCATCTGAACGTCTCGATTTTCCCGTGTCCGTACGTGGGACTTGGGGGCGTCACAGGTGGTATCAGAGCAGTTTGGCTCTGGGTAAAACCACATGTCTCGTAGGTGTAGTATCAGAAGTTTTTAAAGTTGTGTTTTAAAATTTATTTTAAGTAAAGTTGCTATTTGACATGCTTTATTTGTTTTGAATTTATTTGAGCTTGTTTGCTTGTATTTATTTATTTAGTTATGTTATTGCATGCTGGTTTCTTTTGTTTCTTGTTATGTGGTTTGGTTTTGGTTTTTGGTTTTATGTTGCTGGTTTTATTTGTTTTCCTTAAAGGGGGTCAAAGGTTGTGTTGTGGCAAGAAAATGGTGAGGCCAAGAAAGTCTACTCAAGAGCCTCGAGACAATATGCCGAGGGATGATGTTATAGCCCAAGCGATAAGGCAAATGACTGAGTTCATGTAGCAGAATATTAGGCCACAACAAGGAGGTCCTTGGCCACAACAAGGAGGGCCTTGGCTACAAGGAGGGCCTAGTGGAGTGGTGCAAGCTGGATGCATCTATGAGCGCCTTCTAGTGCATAGAACTCCACCATTCACGGGAGAAGAGGATCCACTTTGGGCTGGAAAGTGGGTCAGAGATTTGGAAAGAACTTTTGAAGTATGTGGTTACACTGAGGTGCAACAAGTACTTTATACCAGTTATCTGTTGCAAGGCACTGCTTCTGAGTGGTGGGATACGAAGAGAGTAATGCTGGAGTCAAAATTGAGATCTTTTGCCGCTGACCTGGCAGCACTTTAAGAAAGAATTTAATGACAGATTCTTTCCCGCTTCTGTGAGGCGGCAAAAATCAAGAGAGTTCTTAATCTTGGTCCAAGGGAGTATGACCATTGAACAGTACGCCCGAAGATTTATAGAACTTGGGTGATTTGCTCCTCACCTCATCGCCAAGAAGGAGATGCAGGCCCAGCATTTCCAGGAGGGTCTGCGTCCTGATATACGCAGAATGGTGGTCTGCCACCGGATTTCTACTTTTTAGGATTTAGTGGACTTGGCCACTCTTGCAGACCGAGAGAATAATTTGAGTATGGGCTCCCCTCTAGGACATAAGAGGCGGAGTTTTTCTGGTGAAGGAAGTAGTTCGAGTTCGCCTCAGAAATTTGTTCAGCGGATCGGGACTCGACCATAAGCGACCTTGAGTGTATGTATGGGAGGACGGGTGCCAGTTTGCGGAGTTTGTAATAAAGCCCATGTGGGTGACTGCCCATCAGGTGGGGTTCGATGCTATAATTGTGGCTAGCAGGGGCACTTTGCTCATGAGTGTCCTAGGCCAGTTCAAGGAAGTCGTGGAGGTAGACGAGATGGAAGAACAAATCAGAGGCAAACAGTGCAAGCCCTGGTTGATGCTGTTACACCCAGAAAGTTGATGATGAGGCACCAGCGACCCATGATGCTGGAGTGGTTACAGGTATGGATCTAATCTAATTTAACTTTGGATTTGATTTTTGGTGTGTTTTGGGTTCTTCTTTATATTTGGATTTCATGGATTAATATGTTTGGTTCAGGGAGAGTCTGTTTATATGAATTTTATGCTTGCACTTTGTTTGATTCAGGTGCATCACGGTCGTTTGTATCTTTCACTTTCGCCCGGATGTGTAATTTGGTTACGGAACCTTTGCCAAAGTCATTGGTAGTGGCTCTACCAAATGGTGAAGTGGTATGGTGTTCCAAGCTTGCATTGGGTTGTCCTTTAAATTTTGATGGAAGGTTTTTGGATGCTGATTTGGTTGTGTTTAAGCTGTTGGGATTTGATATCATCCTTGGGATGGATTGACTATACCGATATTCTACGAGTATTAATTGCAGAAGTCGGGTAATTAGCTTTCAGCTCCCAGATGGTGATTATCTAGAATCTGTGGGAAGTAAGCTAAAAGAAAAGCCGGTAGTTATATCGGCAATTCAAGCAAGAAGAGAGATTGCACGTGGAGCGGATGCCTTTTTAGTCTAGATGGTGTCTACACCGTCTGAGAAGAAGTAATTGGTAAACATCCCTATTGTGGAGGAATTTTCAAACGTGTTTGTGGATGACTTGCCTGGGCTACTCCCTGTTCGTGATATGGAGTTTGTTATTGACTTGGAACCTAGAGTGGCTTCTGTACATAAAGCTCCTTACCGTATAGCACCAGCTGAATTAAAAGAGTTGAAGGTTCAGTTGCAAGAGCTGGTAGATAAGGGGTTCATTCAACTAAGTACTTCGCCGTGGGGTGCACCAGTGCTGTTTGTTAAAAAGAAAGATGGAACCCTCCGAATGTGCATTGATTATCGGGAATTAAATAAGGTGACCATCAAAAATAAATATCCTCTCCCACAGATTGACGATTTGTTTGATCAGCTTCAAGGAGCAGCTGTGTTCTCAAAAATTGATTTTAGATCAGTATACTACCAGTTGAGGATAAGGGACAAGGATATACCCAAAACTGCTTTCAGATCGAGATATGGGCATTATGAATTTAAGGTGATGCCTTTTGGGTTAGCCAATGCCCTTGCTGCTTTCATGGATTTAATGAATCGGGTATTTAGACCTTATTTGGATTCCTTTGTGGTAGTGTTCATTGATGATATTTTAATTTATTCCCGAGACTTTGAAGAGCATGTTTATCATCTTCGTCTAGTTCTTAGGAAATTAAGAGAACACCAGTTGTATGCCAAGCTCAGCAAATGTGAATTCTGGTTGGAGGAGTCAGATTTCTTGAGCATGTGATTTCCCGAGACGGGGTGTGACTCACTCAAAAATGAGTAGCACAAAGGCTATCCCAAGTGCAGGAGGATGTCGTGTAATAATTAGGAATAAATTCCTAGATCCTCTCCTCAAGGAAAGTTACTTAAAAATCAAACTAGTTTAAAATGGTGGAAATATTCACAAAGATAAAAATAAAAATGATGGTATGTGCAATGGATGAAAGAGTGCAACAAGAATGAAAAAGGGCACTAGTCATGGACTAGATTCATATTTTTAGATTTTTGAGTGTTGAAATGAAATATAAAAGATTAACAAATTGAAATTATTAATCAAAGATTCAACTAAACTGAACAATCTTAATTAATCTAACAATTAAACAATGAAACTGAAATTATTTAAGTCCTATTTATACTTTAATCAATCTAATATGCAATTGAACTAAAGAAATTAATAAAACTAAGCTAAGATTAAATTAGATTAGAAAGTAATTGATAAAACACAAACTGAAAATTGAAAATGCCCAAAGAAGTGAAAGCTTAAAGAAGTGAGAAAAATAAATAACACGAAATAAGTAAACAGCAAATAAATTGTCCAAACTTCTAAGCCAAAAATCTCAAAAGTATTCCATAAACTTTAAACGAAAGTTAAATAAAAATAGAGGATGAAAATTCTGGACGGAAACTCCCTTTCACCATTCAATTGAAACCCAAAACAAAAAGAACCAACTTCTCACGTATCACTCTTGAAAATTAATCTCCAAACCTTTAATGAAAACTCTAGAACAACTCCTCTACTCCCCACGTATGATGTTTCAGAAAAATAAAAAATAAAAGCTCTCAACCGAACCCTTCTTGCAATAAATTAAGGTAGCACACTTAATGAGAACTATAGAACAATTCTTTACTCCATGAAACCAACTAACACACTTGCAAGAATTTAAGGTATTACACTTAATGAAATAAAATTCTAGAGCAATTCTTAGCACACTTAATAAAAACTCTAAAACAACAAAGCATTGCAGCCAAAAGAAAAAAAAAAACTGCCGAACAATAACTCCTTCAATTCCAGCACAACACAACTCCTTCTTTCTTTCACTCACACGTCCCCACCTACTGACTAACCGACCTTCACACTTCAAAAGTAGCCGACTCTCTCTTTTAATCAATCAAGCACAGCTCATGTTTCAGAAAATTAAAATCCCCTCCTAACCGACTTAAAGGATCAGCCAGCAAAAAGAAAATTGCAACTGACCAAAACTCCTGCAAGAAGTTAAGGCAGCACCGACTTCACACTCCCAAGTCCCTACACGTCTCCTACTCAGCAAAATAAAACTAATCCACTCACATCTTCTCATCCAGACATTAATGAAAACTCAAGAAAGATTAAAAACTCTCACCGACTCCAAATGAAAAACTGCCAAAGAACATAAGAAAAAAACTAAAACAAAGCAGAAAATTCTCTCCTTCTCTTACCGCACCCCATTATTTAAAGAACCAATCCACCAACTCCTTTCAGCCCCCTCTCTTTTTATTGCACTGGTTCTTTCTTTTTCCTTTAATCATGCCGACATTCTCTCATAATGAAACCACCCACCAACTTCTCCAATGTTGTCCAATTCGGTGGAAAGACAGCAGCCTTTAATGACTTCTTCAATGTCAAATTCGGTGGAGACAGCAACCTTCAATGACTTCTTCAATGTCAAATTCGGTGGAGACAATTCGGTGGAGACAGCCAACAACTTTCAGCTCATTGATTCCCTTTTTTATTCGATCACATGCACATCACAATCTCCCTCTTCTCTCCAACTCATCCACGTTTTTAGCCAATGATTTCCAGCCTCTCCCACGTGTTATGCAGCTCAAATGGACCATCTTTTCCTTCATTTCTTCCGTGGGATCCAGCTTGCCATGTGAATGGATTAAATTGATATGCAGCCACTTGGAAGACAAAAGAGGTACTTTTTCGTGGGTTGGAAGGGAGTTGGTGGATTTATTTGAGTGTGAACGGAAGAGGTGGTGGGGTGAAGTGCATACGGCACTCTTCAATCTAGAGATGGTCAACAATTCAATATAAATAATCCTCTCTTTCCATGCCATGTGTATAGGACCTACAAGCCAAAATTCATTGTTTTGAGTCATGCATGCGTTAATGACTTCCAATCTATTCAAAAAGTTTAACATATGGATCACACATAAAATTTATCTCATACCAAGCCTTCTATTCGTATAACCTTTGCCTTTTTCATTTTTTTTTTACTTTTCTCATTTTTAATTTTTATATTCTTTAGACTTAAAAAAAATAGAAATAAGAATAAAATAAAATAAAATAAAATATGAATAAATATTATCCAATTAAATCTCAAGTTATAAAATTAACCATAAACTCATGCTATTAATCAATTTAAATCACAACTCGTATTTATTCTTATTAACCATTTTTTCATTTAAAACCAATAATAATGTCACAATGAATTTAAAATACATTGATTTTAAATAGCTAAATTATGCAATATTTCAGCTCAATCAGGGTGGCTGTTGATCCTAGTAAGGTGGAAGCCATTTTGTCATGGCAGCGTTCGAAGACTATGCGTGAGATTCGGAGTTTCTTGAGACTTGCCGGATATTACCGAAGATTTGTGGAAGGATTTTCTCGCCTATCCGGACCTCTCACAGCTTTGACTAGAAAGAATGCAAAATTTATTTGGTCAGAAAAGTGTGAGAGAAGCTTCTAAGAATTGAAGAATAGATTGACGACTGCACCAGTGTTGGCACTTCCAGAACCGCATAAGCCATTCGTAGTCTTCAGCGATGCGTCTAAATTTGGATTGGGTTGTGTCCTTATCCAAGAGGGACGGGTTGTTGCTTATGCATCCCGTTAGCTAAAGGATCGTGTGAAGAATTATCCGATGCACAATTTGGAATTGGCTGGAATCGTTTTTGATCTTAAGATCTGGCAGCACTTTTTGTATGGGGAAGTTCACCGATCACAAGAGCTTGAAGCACTTGTTTTCCCAGAAGAATCTGAACATGAGGCAGAGGCAATGGCTAGAGTTAATCAGTGACTACCAGTGCGAGATCAAGTATCATCTGGGGAAGGCAAATATAGTTGCGGATGCTTTGAGTCGAAAGTCGCACTTGGAAGATGAAGCCGAATCGTCAGAATTGGATTCTTTGCTTTGCGGGATGAGAAGACTCCTTATTGAAAGTTCACAGCAAGAGGAAATATTATCTTCAATTCTTGATATTCGAGTAGCTGATTTTGAGGAATTGAAGACTCTTCAATGGAAGGATCTGAAGCTGTTGGATATCAGAAAAAGAGTCAGAAAATCTCGAGGGCCGTTGCATTATGGTATGGATAAAGATGGAATTCTTCGGTTCCGAGGCCGTAGAGTGGTCCCCAAAGATTCAGAATTCAAGGAGCGAATCATGGCAGAAGCTCATGCGGCCCCTTATTCAGTCCATCTTGGTAGTACAAAGATGTACCGGGATTTGAAGAAAAATTATTGGTGGGATGGAATAAAGAAGGATATTGCCTTGTATATCGAAAGATGCCACACCTACCGTCAAGTCAAGGCCGAGCATCAAAGACCCGCCGGTATGCTCCAACCTCTCCCTATCCCTAAGTGGAAGTGGGACGACATCACGATGGATTTTGTAGTGGGCTTGCCGAGGACTCCTAGTGGGAAGAACTCGGTTTAGGTGATTGTTGACCGGTTAACGAAGAGTGCTCATTTCTTGCATGTTAATAACACTGATTCCTTAGGTAAGTTGACTCGCTTGTGCGTAAAAGAGATAGTGCGGTTGCACGGTATACTGAAGAATATTGTGTCGGATCGGGACCCAAGGTTCACATCTCAGTTTTGGAAAAGTTTGTAGGCAGCATTGGGTACTAAGTTGAAGTTTAGTACTGCATATCACCCACAGACGGACGGCCAATCAGAGCGCACCATTCAGACCCTTGAAGATATGTTGCGAGCGTGTGTTATGAAATTTTAAGAGAGTTGGAAAAATCACTTGCCGCTCATAGAATTTGCATATAATAATAGCTTCCATGCGTCCATTCAGATGGCTCCTTATGAAGCTCTTTATGGGAGGAAGTGCAGATCGCCTTTATGTTGGGATGAAGTCGAGAAGAATTAAAATAGTTGGGCCCGAAATAATTCAAGAGATGCAAAGCCAAGTTCGGATTATCAGGAATAAAATGGCGGCAGCTCAGAGTTGTCAGAAAAGCTACGCAGATATCAGGAGGAGAGAGTTATCTTTTGAAGAAGGTGATTGGGTTTATCTCAAGTCTCTCCCATGAAAGGAGTTAAGCGTTTTGGTAAAAAGAGGAAACTGGATCCGAGATATGTTGGCCCTTTCCAGATTTTGGAGAAGTAGGGTTTGTCGCTTATAAAGTTGTTTTGCCAGAATATTTTGGGGATATTCACGATGTCTTCCATGTATTGTCCTTGAATAAGAGTTTTGAACAACAAGAGCCGCGCCTTGTAGACCCAGAGAGTATTCAGTTGCAACCAGACCTTACTTATGAGGTTGTTCCATTGCAGATTATGGATTGGAAAGAGCAACAGTTGAGATCTAAGACGATACCTCTGGTAAAGGTGGCATGGGGAGATCCGTTAGCTCAAGATTTCTCTTGGGAGAGAGTAGCTGACATGTGGGAGCAGTACCCCTATCTGTTTGAGTAAATGACGGTACGTTTCTTAAACTTGGTCTCAGTAGAATTACGTGGCTTGCTTCAAGTTAATGTTTGATCTTACAAATTTCGAGGACGAAATTTGTTTTAAGGGGGGGAGGATGTGATGACCCGCTTTTACGTGTATTTTCACTGAATGAGTTGTTTTTAATTTAATTAATATAGTAGTTCTTTTATTTTAAATTATTGTATTTTAAATTTGTTTTATTTTATTTGATGTGGTGTTTAATTTATTTTAGTCATTTTATGGTTTTTAAAATCGGTTTCGTCAGGTTAGTTTTTGGATTCCGAAAGTGAGGATTGGACCTCATTTCTTTTCTTTTCTCTTTTTCTTTTTCCCTTTTTCATTTTTCCTTTTTCCTTTTCTTCTTTTCTTCTTTTCTTCTTCTTCTTCTTTTTCCCTCCCGCACGCTACAGCCCTCCCTTCTCTCTCCCGTTGCCGTCCAGCTCTCCACCCCGACCCATCGCCGTCCGGCCGACGTGGCCGACATAGCCACCACCAATCAACTCCCCTCCGGCAAATCACCTCCATCCAAGCCGTCGATCACCACCTAGGGCCCCAGCTTTCTGCACGGTTTTGAGTCGTTTCCGGCGCCGTCGCTCCACCTCCAGCCACCATCTCTTCAAAACTTCTTCCCCTACCTCTTGCCGTCCTAATCCACCCATTTTCGGCCTCGATCCATTGCCGGAGAACTCCCACGAGCTCAACTCCGTTCAGCCTCTTTTTGCACTTCCACCGCCGTTTCCACCAGCACCCACGACCAAAGCTCACTTCCTTTAGGTTCATAAACATCTTAAGGCTATTCTCTATCAATCTCGTGTCTTGGTTTGTCCCCGCTCAAAAGTGGGTAATTTACTACCCGCGGCCATAGTGTAAAATACACTATTACGTTGCTTTTCCTCCACCGTTTGCAACGTCGTAAGCTTTTGAAAAAATACCTTATAGCACTGTAAGTATTTTTCAAACTCTAATTTTAGATTTAAATATATTTTGATCTTACAATAATTATTTGACTACTGGTTGGTTGATTCCGGACTGAGTCCGAGGAGTTTGGGGGTCGGATGGATTGAGGACGGAGTTGCTTGGTTTGGTTGTTTTTGTGATTGGTTGGTTAATTATGCCTTGAGGTTGCATTTACATGGTGCATTCACGTGCATTTTACTTAAATTGAAAAGAATCCGGTTTTATTCTTGTAAATGGATTTTCGGGTGCATGTGTGTCACGACCCCAAGCCGGGATGGGGTATTATCTCGGTAGAGCTCCTCTGGTCACTCGAGAGTGGATAATACTGAGTGACATCCCCTGGGTTGTCACTGGGCGACGACCGGATCACACGATATAGTAACATTGTCGTATCGACTCTGTAGTCCCTAGAGTGGCGGGGACTAGAGGATGGCCTGGTCTAGGGACGCGCTGGGCGCGAGTACTGGGCATCGCTCGTTTAGGTGACACACACGTAGACGTTACCTGCGGCGTGGCACAGGAGCCAGAGTGTGCAGATGATCCCTAGGGGAGATCATGGTGCATGCAATAATTGGATCGGTTTTATGGTTTTGGTTATGGGCCATTTTCTGGGAAAATGGCGAGATTTGGTTTGAGGCTATGTGATCCATTTTCTGAGAAAATGGTGGTTTATTGATTTGGGCCATTATTTGGGATAATGGCGAGGACTGGTTTTAAAGATTATGTTTTTGGGCCAAATGGGGTTTTGGCGTGCGTGGAAAAAATGTGGTTTTTGTGGAACATTTGCATTTGCATTCTTTCATGCATATTGTTTGAGTTTTAATATGCTTTTATCTAGTGGCGTTTGGATCTTACTTACCTGTGGCACCATTTTTAGTACCGTAGATTTTGATGCAGAGATCGAGGAGGAGGAGGAGGCTGAACCCGAGGATGCGGGTCCACCGAAGTATTGATTTGAGAGTTTATGCTTTGTAGTTGGTTTGAAACGATATTTGTGGTTTGTAATATTTTATTATGTATGCTTTGAATAGCTTTGTATTAAATCAAGAAAAAATTCTGGTACTTAGTTATATGACTTTGTTTATCCGCTTTGTGTTTTCTTTTGCACATTTGTTGCTTATACACACACTTGGCACTTGGCGATAGGGTGGTGACCCGTGATGTCATCATTCAGACGTCTCGATTTTCCCGTGTCCGTACGTGGGATTTGGGGGCGTCACATGCCCACCCGGCATGGCATCCAGCGCATGGCTCCAGCCCATGTCTTGCAAGCTAGGCCAGTGTTATGCCATCCAGGGCATGGCTCCAGCCCATGCCTTGCAGCTTCAACGCCCAGGCCACTAGCCTGGGCCATACAGCACGCTCACATGGCTCACCACCAACAGGCCTTGTATGGCACCATGCCATGGCCACTAGCAGGCCCTTGCATGGCACCATGCCATGCCTATCAGCAAGCCATATTGTGCCACCTAGCCATGGACCAGACCAAAGACCACCATGCACCATCCTAGCCCACCATGGGCTCATGCATGCCTGGGCCAACTTGGCCCGCCAATATGTTATTTCTTTTTATTTTATTTTATTTTTATTTATTTATTTCCAAGGGGCCTTTTGAGGATTTCCAAGTTGTAACTCTTATAAATAGGACCCTTAGTCTTTTCTTTCATATCTTTTGACAATTTGCTTTGGACGGCTTTGTTCTTGAGATCATCCATTTCGGTACTTAGCACTTGAGCTCTTTGGGGTGCAATTCGTGAATCCCTAAGGAGAGAATCACACTTTGTAATTTGTGAATAAGTGTGATTCAATCTATCAATCTTTTGAGTATTATTCATTCACTCTCTTGTCTTCCATTTACTTTCCATTGATATTGTGTTTTTGAGTGCATTGTTCTTGAATTGTTCTTGAGTTGTTCTTGAGAATTCATTGTGTTTTTTTAATGTTCATTGCCACATTTCATCATTTGCCTCATTTGATCCATCCAAGCACTTAGTGCCGCCCACTATAGTGTTTGCCATAGTCCACCTCCAATGCTCCATAAGGAAACTCATTCCTTATAAGAGTCTTGACTTCCTCCCAATCCAATCCCATAATTTAAGGAATTGATAATCCTCTTCAATTCCTTAAATTATCAATTCCTTAAATCCCTCATCCCTTAATTTAAGGAATTGAAAATCATCTTCAATTTCTTAAATCTCTCATCCCTTAAATCTCTCAATTCAATATTGGCTTACCTAACTAGCCCACCAAATCCTCAAGGATTCCTACCACTTAGGAATCCTTCCAAAATCATAGCCTCCATCCACCTAGGCGCCACCCTAAATCCCCTTGGGTAATTTCGGCCACACTTGTTGCTCCAAAGTCACAAACCCTAGCCTCACTCACTCACATCAACCCTAGCCCAATCTACTTGGCACTACACTCAAGGAATAAGCCAAACCGTCCATAGAGAATTGTGAACCCTAAACACTTAGCCTACCCAATTCCATCACCAACTCCACCATCCCACATCCCAAATACCTACCCATTATTGAAGGCCAAGCAAGTTGGCAAGATCACTCGGTCACCAACATCAACAAGGGGAGCTCATGAACTTAATGTTTAGGGATAAGACCGGGGTCCCTAACACATTTTCAAAGAACACATAAAATTTGAGATGTTTTTGGGATGTTGGATGATAAATCCAAACCATGTGTTTTGATATAAATTTTTTTTAATCTCGACATATTTGAATAGATCTTGTTTAGATCTGAGCGTTTTTCGTCATGGGTTTTTTTTTTTTTTTTTTTTTCATGTTGTACTTGTCCTTTATTGCCTTTTTTTTTTTTTTTACAAATCTGAACATTTATACTCAGATTAAGATGTAAGTATTTTAGGGAAACGTGTGAGAGGGTAAGTTTGAGGAGGATAGGTAGAAAGGCAGACATTTGAGAGTGAGAGAAAGGTTCGAGAATGAGAGAGAGAGAGAGATAAAAAAAAGATAATTGTAGCCCTAAAATAATAAAGTAATGGACTTAATGAACTTAACGGAAAAATAAGAAAATATACTGTAGCAGTTAGATAGCCACTTATTATAATAGAATATATATATTTTCTAATAAGTAATAACTTATAAAACAAAGGAACCCGTATCACAACTAAGAAAATTTTTGGAAAGGGGACCTTCCCCATTTTATCATATATCAAGGTTTAAAAAACAACCTGTTTATAAAAAACACGGAACGACTTCATTAATTACAAATCTAAAAATAGTAACCATCTCTCGGGTAGAAGCATCTACCCAGTCCACAATAGAATAATTGTATCAAGTACAATTCTCCTAAAACATCTTTACAACAAAACAACCAACCAACCCAAACACATAGTGTGATGACCCGTTTTTACGTGTATTTTCACTGAAGGCGCTTTTTAATTTATTTAATATAATAGTTCTTTTATTTTAAATTATTTTATTTTAAATTGGTTTTAATTTATTTGATGTTGTGTTTAATTTATTTAGTCGTTTTACGGTTTTTAATATCGTTTTCGGCGAATCTGTTTTTGGTTTCCGGAGTGAGGATTGGACTTCATTTCTTTTCTTTTCTCTTTTTCTTTTTCCCTTTTTCCTTTTCTTTTTCTTCTTTTCTTTTTTTTTCTTTCTTTTTCTTCTTCTTTCTTCCCCGTTTCCTCCCTCCCGCTCGCTGCCCCTTCTTTTTCCCCTTACTGTCGCTGCCACTTCGGCCGCCCATTGCGTCGCCGTCCAGCAGTTGTGTTGTACACCACCCCCACCATTCTCATCCCCTCCCACCAAAGTTCATCCCCACCAATTTTCAGAGCTATCGGACCAGCCTTAGCCGCCACGAGCCCCTGGAAGTCACTGCACCTGCTCTGTTTTTCCCCCTGTCGCCGGTTGCTTTTGCAACCCAGAACCGCCGCTCGCCGATGGCGTGGCCTACACCACCCACCCAGTTTTCTTCCCCTCTTACCGGTGAACATCCCCACCAAGTTTCACCTCCATCCGAGCCACCGTTAGCCACCACGAGCTCCTCCAAGCCATACGGTTTTTCACCTATTCCGGTGCCGTCGCACCACCTCCGGCCACCATCTCTTCACAGCTTCTTCCTCTACCTCTTGCTGACCTAAACCACCCATTCTGGCCTCGATCCATTGCCAGAGCAGCTCCCACAAGCTCAACTCAGTTCAGCCCCTTTTTGGCCTTCGACCGCCATTTCCACCACCACCCACGGCCAAAAATCCTTTCCTTTAGCTTCATAAATATCTCAAGACATTTCTCTATCAATTTCATGCCTTGGTTTATTTCCGTTCGAAAGTGGGTAATTTAGTACCCACGGCAACAGTGTAAATTACACTATTATGTTGCTTTTCCTCCGCCGTTTGCAACGCCGCGAGTTTTCAAAAAATACCATATAGCGCTGTAAGTATTTTTCAAACTCTACTTTTAGATTTAAATATATTTTTCTCATTCAATAAATATTTATTTGTTGGTTGGCTGATTCCGGACTGAGTCTGAGGAGTTCGGGGGTCGGATGGATGGAGGACGGAGTTGCTTGTTTTATTGATTTATGGTTGGTTGATCGTTTTGTGCATTGAAATTGCATTTACATGGTGCATGCGCGTGCGTTTTATTTAATTTGAGAAAATCTTGTTTTATTGGCGTAAGTGGACTTTCGGGTGCGTGTGTATCACGACCCCAAGCCAAGATGGGGTATTATTCCGGTGAAGCTCCTCTGGTCACTCGGGAGCGTAATAAACTGAGTGACATCCCTTATGTTGTCGCTGGGCGACGACGGGAGCAGGGGCTAGATGATGCTTGGCTACGAACGCGCCGGGCGCGGAACCGAGCATCGCTCTACGCACTGACTCCGTGGCCCTTCGCTGGCGAGGGCTAGAGGATGCTTGGCTACGAACACGCGGGACGCGAAACTGGGCATCGCTCGTTTAGGTGTTACATGCGTGGTCGTTACCTGCGGTATGACACTGGAGCCAGGGTGTGCGGATGACCCCTAGGGGAAGTCATGGTGCATACGGATTAATTGGTTAACGAATTGAGTTTGATATGGGCCAAATGTGATTTTTGGCATGATATTTGGAAAGGATTTGTTTTTGGGCCAAATGGGATTTTTGGCGTGTGTGGAAAAATATGATTTTATGGGTTTTGTGCATTGGCATCCTTTCATGCATATTGTTTGAGTTTTATATGTTTTTATCTGGTGGTGTTTGGATTTTACTTACCTGCGGCACCATTTTTGGTACCGTAGATTTTGGTGCAAAGTTCGAGGAAGAGGAGGAGACCGAGCCCGAGGATGCGGCTTCGCCGGGGTGCTGAAGTTAAAGTTTAAGCTTTGTTGTTTAGTTTAAAAACAATATTTGTGCTTTGTAATATTTTATCATATATGTTTTGAATAGTTTTGTATTAAACAAGAAAAATTCTGGTACTTAGTTATGACTTTCTTTATCCGCTGCGTATTTCTTTTTGCACATTTGTTGCTTTTACACATACTTGATACTCGTCGATAGGGTGGTGACCCGTGTTATTATCATCCGGACGTCTCGATTTTCCCGTGTCCGTGCATGGGGATTTGGGGGCATCACACATAGTTTTAACATCAACATAAAATAAAAAGGAAAGACCCATCCACATCTAAGCTAAGGCTAGGCATCTGGCTCCCCCTCCCTTGCAATGTCTTGCTCCACAGTTTGCTCTTCACGATTTCCTAAACGTTTAAAATATTAATACAAATGTGAGTCTAATACTCAGTAAGTAATACACCAAGCAGTTAAATATCATATGTCACCTATCCTTTTCGTTTGAAAGTTCATACCAGTAAAAAACATTTAACTAAACATAAAACATTTTCAATAACATTAATTTAAGTTCTTACTTTCTTTTGACCGCTACACACTATTGCACCATGTGTGTTAAGGTTAGCGGTTGTTTGGACCTGATCACTATCGTGGCCACGGGTTAGGAAATCCCTCAGTCAGAATGACGCCATTGGGTGCCCTACCTATTGGTCCAATTCAGCATTGCAATCTGCCTCTTTCTTACTACCATCATTCAGTCACAGGCCATTTACATTTTTTCATATAAAAACCTTCATTTCCTTTTCTTTCTTTCCTTTCCATTCATAGCATTTCATCTTCTTTCTAAATTCCATGCAACATGCATTTTCTTTCATAAACATGTATTTCATGCTTTACATATATAATAAAGAAAATGACTAGCTTTCAAGAAAACACATGCATAATAAATCTCATGAGCGAAGTCTTAGATGCGCATGCTTTACATCATACACATTCATAATTTATAGGGTGCTTAATAGGGGTTACCAAGAAGGCTTATACATTATATATTAAACTTTTTCAACACATGAAGCTTTTAAAATGAGAAAGCATTTAATAGGAGAAAATGCCATGAGGAGATTGGTCATGGCTACTTACTTCCGGGATTTACTATCGGGTCCCTTTGAACTTGAAAATTTCATATTCAATGAAATGGAATAAACACGTCAACACCCATTTCATGCTACGCTTCACTAACCAAACCTTAACTAACGCCCACTTTAATTCCACTTTAATTCCAAGAATGAATTAAAGTGCCTTCTTCAACTTCTCTTCACTTAAAGAATATTAACCATAAAGTGTAACCTTAACTCATTCAACTACCCACCATATATGGCACTAAGCCAAAATATTAAAACTCTTCATTTAAACATTTTAAAGAAACTCATGAAAGCAACTAATAGCATGATTGTTGTCCATTAAAGGCCATTGAGTTTTCTTCATGAGGGATAGATGGGGATCATGGGTTAAAATGTGCAAATGGTAGGAATTTATTGAGGTATAGAAGAGAATAAAGAAATACTAAAAACCTGGAAATTTTAATAAAGAAAGTATTTGACAACTTTTAAAACATGTGGGGACCTATTTTAAACAAAGGGCTTAGGCTAAAAACTGGTTGGTTTTCATCCTTTGTTTTCAATGGTTTTTCATACAAACAATTGACTTTGGTTAAGGAAATGATGTAAGGGATTAAAGGGAATATAGCGAACTGTTTTAAGCTTTAAAACAAGGGCATAGCAGAATTTTTCGGCACCTCCATGGATAGTTTGTAGCCTTAGCACATTCATACAACGAGAATAAACCTAAGAATGATTGCACAACATTCAGTCAACACTAATTCAAAAAACCCAAACACACGGAAACTATGGAGACGTAGAGCATTACCTGACCAAATCCCCCCTTCAAGATGTGAAAACAGCCACAAACAAAGATGGAAGGAGAAATCTCAAGGATTTCGACTGAAACAAGCAGAAAACTCATCCTCTTAAAACCCTAGATTAAAGCTATAGGATTGAAATTCTTCCAAATCAAAACCGAAAACAAAGGGGATACCTACGTGTATTCCTTTCTTAAAGAAATTTCAGCCGAATCGTGATTGAAGGCGGAGGAGTCAGTGAAGAAATGGAGGCCTAGATGTACGAGACAAGGATCATAAGGCATTTCTTTTGTTTTTGGTGTTCTTCGTATGAAATGGGGCTTAATACTTTGGAGGCAAAGTGGTCTTGTAATAGACAGTCAAGATCACGTCAATAGGAGATATTTATTCACCTATCAATCTAATGGCTAGAATTAAAAGAAGATTAATTTAATATAAAATTACAAATACACCCTTCTCCCTTTTCTTTTTCTAGATCTCAATTAAACATAGAAAATTTACATGTCGAAATCACATAAATAAAGATCCATATATTTTAAAATACGTGAAAAAGAATTTAAATTTAAATAAATATGTAACGATGTTTTTTCTAGTAGGACTCAAGTATGACATGTGACTTGTATGGTTTATCAAATATTGGTTTGAGCTTGTAACATAAGTGTCTTCAATCAAAGTTGCATGAACCAATTATGGTTGGTAAAGCCGAAATACTAATGCGAGTTTTTTTTTTTTTTGGAAGAGTTGGTTCTTTTGAGCTCTAAAGTTTTGGTTCAGTGAGTATATCCTTTAAATTCTTTCTAATGGGAGTTAGATCTTGTGTTAGGCCTTGATTTGAAGCGTGAAACTTGTGATTAGGTTGGATTAGTGATGTATGTTTGTGGATATGCATTAATTTGGTGAAAGCTTTGAAGTCCTTAGCTATCTATTTGATTTAATAGTGAAGCTTGGTTATGACATGGTTAAAATGTTGCGAAAACCTAGCTAAGGCTTGACTATGATGAATATTGATGAGTTATTTCTAGAAACTTAGCATGCTATATAAGGATTTAGTCAATTACTCAAGAATAGACATGCATGATTCGGTTTTAGGGTTTGTGACATGATTTTTTTTTCTATCCCTTTGATATCATGAACAAATTGCTTAGGGTTGTATAATACCATCTATAATGAGTACTTAGCATGTTAGAAGTTAGGATATATGAATAGTTGAAGTTCTTAGTATTCATTTGCAAAAGAAAAGTTAAGAACACCATGTTAAGCTTCTGGTGTGATATTTGGTGTTTTATTGTATTGGTTAATTTATATGATGAAAATATGGTCATGAAGGATATGAATCTAGTGACTTAAAATTTTTTTAAGCTTGGGTTTAGAATGTGATTAAGTGATAAATCTGGTGAAATCTCCATTGGTAAGCAATTAGGCCTAAAATCACACTTAGTGAAACTTGGGGTTTTAGGTGTTTTGTCCATAGTGAATTTCTTATTGTAGATGCATGATTGATTAATTTCTAATTTGAAAAATAGATTTAGAATAGAAAATACATGAGTTTGTGAGTTTTTGTAAAGTTTGGGACTGAATTGTAATTATTGAAAGTTTAGGGACTTATTTTTGCAAATAGTGCTCTAAGAGTGTTAGATTCTAATTTTTTTCTTGTTAATGAGATTTCCTAACCTTAGTATATCTTTAGTTTCAGCCCACATTGATTTATTAAAGGCAAGGGACTTTGTGAATCCAACTTACTCTCGGTATGCTACTATGCTAAATAACAAATACCAAGCTAAGTGAGTCATGTTTTATTTAGATTCTCATCAATATTTGAAAATATTATGTTATACCATGATTTCATTTTTCATAAGGATGAATATCTATCAAATAGCATAAATATATGTCATGAAGCATGCGAGTCTATCACAATTTCAAGTTAAGCATAAAATTAACTTTTTATCACAAACTCAATGCTAGGATGGTAGATTATCCTAGTAGAACTCCTCTATCCGCTCTAGACTGTATAAAATGGAGTGGAATGCCCTAAGTTGACAAACAATCAACGGGTTTCGAATGGGATTAAAAGGTTTCCAGAGGGAAGTTGTAGCAAATAACGTTGGTGGGTGCAAAATAAGATGCTTACAGTAAAGGCATATTACAATCTACCGAAGCAATTAAGAGTTCTTGATGAAGGCAATTTGATCTACGAAAAGCTAAAGAGTACTCATGGTGAAGGCTTTATGATTTACCTAATTATTCATTCTCTGTATGACATTTTCACAACTGGTCAAGGGACTTGTGATGTGGTGTAGTAACCAGAAGGAGCACATGGTGTATGGGGAATAGTTTTCATTACACCCAAACTATTATGTAGTGTTATAGTATAGTTCAGGGTATCGATCCACAGGGAGTCAAAAGAAACGCTACAAGATGTAAGTTTAAGGGAAAAATATTAAATGAAAATAATATGGAAATTCTACCTAAAACACGTAATTAAAATAAGATTAGGGCTCCGATAAAAATGTAAGTAAAGCTTTGGGCTTCCACCAATCGGATCCAATACTCTGACTTTTTCAATCAAAACTATATACATAATTAAGAATTATAGTACCAAATTCCTAATCAAAAGATATGACATTATATGCATTTATTTTTTCAAATTTAAGTCTAGAATCTATTACCCCTTAACAAACCAAAGTTTTCATGTATAAAAAGAAATATCAGATCTAAAACGACCCTACGTTCACAAACGATAATGCAGCAGAAGATCACATCAAAGGCATGAAAAGCAAGTTTAAGTCACAAATATATATTCATAATCCTATAGTTTAACCAAATTAAACCATAGCAACATTTCATATAATTGTCTCAAACTTATAATATCAAAAACAAATAGAGAATTGAATCCTAAAATCTTAAACAATAAACCTTAATCTATGAATTGAAATAAAGTGAAAGTATTTTTACTAATCAATTTTCGCCCTAAGCTTTACTCAAGGTTTAGTTCTCCATGGGAGAACTCAAAAAGTACAAAAATAAAATATTTTTCTCCTCTATTCAGATCTATCTCTTCCCCCTCCATTTCATGCTAATAATATGTTTATATAGGGTAGGAAAGAAATCCTAACGTCTTCATAATTCCCACATAAAATATCACCTAAATTTTAAGACTCATCTTGACAGCCACGTACGTGCTTCAAGAGTTTGAATTTATAAATCCTTATTAGAGATTAATTTATAGAAATTTAAGATAGTTTTTTGAGGTATCAAGAATTGCATCAATCTCATATGTGAACAGAAAGTTACAATCAAAATACTAAAGTATATCCAAGTTGTCTCTTATCAAAATTTGGAATTGGACTTCTTGTGGTTTTCTTTTGTATTTTTTTCTTTTCTTTCTTGATCCAAATTTCTCTCAAACCCTATGGGAGTCCTCATTTGAATTTGACTGAGTTTTGACTTGCTATTTTATAGATTCTGAAATTAAACATAAAAATCTATTAAGAGTATCCCAAAATAAATAGAAACTCAATTCAAGAATGCACATTAATTTCTTATGATTTCTATTCAGATTTTAGCATTTTAGTCCAATAATAGGGCATTTACAGTATACTTTTATACGCTCATCACACCCCTCCAACTTGCTTATTGCTAGTGCCTAGCAATTTCTATGCAAAAGAGATGAAAGAGACTAAAGAAAATACTAAAATAGCTCATTAATTCACATTTTTCAAATTCACAATCAAAACAACTATGGAATCTGATGGCTTGCAAAATTTCATATTGCAGATTTTACAAGTTCGCTCGAGCGGAGGCTTTTGGCCGCTCAAGCGAATTCAGGCAGATTCAAACGCTCGACTGCCGCTCGACAGGGAGCTCGAGCGGGTTGCTGAAAAACGAAGATCGCTCGAGCAGAGACATTGGCCGCTCGAGCGAAATCAGGCAGAGTCGAACGCTCGATGTGCGCGCGATAGGACACTCGAGCGAAATCAGGCAGAGTCGAACGCTCGACGCGCGCTCGACACCCCGCTCGAGCGAACATCGTATTTTGACAGATTTTAGGTTTTCCGTCGTGGGACCATATAAAAGGCCATTCTTCACTCTAGAGCCGCGGGTTTTGACTGGAGAACACTCTTTGGGAGAGAAAAACATAGCTAGAGGGATTCAAATCATTTGTTTTGGAGACGGAATTCCAATTTATTGCACATACGTTTGATTCATACACGAGCACGGACGGGAGAAAGGCGTTGAATCGTTCTCTTGAGCTTTTGACGACTAGTTGAGGCTGCAAGGAGGATTTTTCAGTGTTTATTTTCTTCTTCCCATCTTCTCAGAACAATTATGGTGAATTCGTTTATGTTGAATTCCAATTCTAGTATGAGCTAAATTTTCTTTATTCTAGGAAAACGATGTAACCTATTTCCAAACTATGCTTGTTTGTCCATGCTAATTTAATGCAATTCTCTCTTTGTTTATCTGATTTATTCTGAGTTTAATGCTTCTAATTAACTGGCCATTGATTAGATGATTATTAATCTTGTGATTTGCTATCGAAAGAGGGAATCATAGGGTAGATCTTGGATATTTCAGCATAGGTAAGTATAGAGATCGAAAGACTTGTATGAACCTGTGTAGTAATTAAATCATTGGTTTTATTGCGTTCTTGATTATTTAATTTGCATACTCTTGTGTGAATTGATAAACTAGAATTACTTCCAATTGACTATCGAAAGAGGCTTTTGGATGAATTAGAGATTTGCTAATAGACAAAAGAGGTTTAAGTTAAATTAGCTGGATGAGAAAAGCATAGTGAAGAATTATGGTGAAATCGATTTCCTAGAAGTTTTCTTCCCTATTGAATTTGATCTTTGAAAGTCAGTTTTATTTTCTTTGCTTATTTCTCTTTGAGTTGATCTAGTTTTATTTGCAACTACAAAAACCTTAGCGATTCCTCTAGATAAAATTGAGATTAGTATAATTTTGGTATTTGGCAAGAGTAAGGTACCAATCCCTGAGGACGATACTCTTCTTACCACTTTATTATAAAACTACGATACTGTGCACTTGCAGTTTTGCACCGGTCAAGTTTTTGGCGCCGTTGCCGGGGATTAGTTTATTCTTATTTTTTTTTGTCAATATCGATACAAAGTAATCTTGGTTTTAATTTAGAATTTTGTTTTA